>NC_090902.1:671253-678084 GCF_040956055.1 Brachionichthys hirsutus
GAAAATCTTGGAGGAAGGAAAATGGAAACAAGGAAAGAAGACTGGATGATGGATGGCAGAAGAGAAGAAGAGGAGGCAGGATGAGGAAGAAAAACAGACAAAAACAAAATAGAGGAGGAGGAGCAGGGTAAAGCGATGAACCTTGGGGAGCAGGAGGAGGAGGAGGAGGAGGAGGAGGAGCAGGAGGAGTCACTTCCTGAACTCAGAAACAAGCTCTGATCATTTTTCTTGTTACCAGAATATTGTGTGTCGATGAATTTAATTATTTCTCCCAAATTTCAATTTAGTGCTGTAACACCGGGCAACGCCGCCGCCGCCGCCGCCGCCGCCACCGCCGCCAGGAGCGCCTTCCTGCAGGGCGCTTCATTTCCTCTGCCGCCGCAACTCCAGGATCCACCAGTGAAAACCTGAAGTGGAACCCAAGAAGATCATGGAGGTGGAGGCGAGGTGGAGGTGGAGGCGGAGGTGCAGGTGGAGGTGGAGGTGCAGGTGGAGGCAGAGGTGGAGGTGGAGGTGGAGGTGGAGGTGCAGGTGAGGTGCAGGTGGAGGTGGAGGTGGAGGTGCAGGTGGAGGTGGAGGTGGAGGTGGAGGTGGAGGTGCAGGTGGAGGTGGAGGCAGAGGCGGAGGTGCAGGTGGAGGTGGAGGTGGAGGTGGAGGTGGAGGTGGAGGTGCAGGTGGAGGCGGAGGTGGAGGTGGAGGTGCAGGTGAGGTGCAGGTGGAGGTGGAGGTGGAGGTGGAGGTGCAGGTGGAGGTGCAGGTGGAGGTGGAGGTGGAGGTGGAGGTGGAGGTGGAGGTGGAGGTGGAGGTGGAGGTGCAGGTGCAGGTGGAGGTGGAGGTGGAGGTGGAGGCGGAGGTGCAGGTGGAGGCGGAGGCGGATTATTAATCCACCAAACAGACACTGGTGTGTTTTTTCCAGTGTCGCTGTCGACCAATGGGAGCGCAGCGTCGGCGTGAAGGAAGGATGATGTTGGAAAAGAAGAAAAGGTCACAATCATCCTTCTCTTTCTCTGACTCGTGTTTTCATCCCGTCGCCCGGAAGTCCGGATGAAAGATGGCGATCCGTCCGTCTGTCCGTCCGTCAGCCAGGATTTATGACGTGGGGATCAGGCGGTCGGATGTCGGGATGCACCGTCATCAGGATGGATGATCGGGCGGTCGGATGCATCGTCATCAGGATGGATGTTCGGGCGGTCGGATGCATCGTCATCAGGATGGATGATCGGGCGGTCGGATGCATCGTCATCAGGATGGATGATCGGGCGGTCGGATGCATCGTCATCAGGATGGATGATCGGGCGGTCGGATGCATCGTCATCAGGATGGATGATCGGGCGGTCGGATGCATCGTCATCAGGATGGATGATCGGGCGGTCGGATGCATCGTCATCAGGATGGATGATCGGGCGGTCGGATGCATCGTCATCAGGATGGATGATCGGGCGGTCGGATGTCGGGATGCATCGATGGATGATCGGGCGGTCGGATGTCGGGACTCTTTCGTCTTTAAAGCTCATCGCTTACGGACACGGTGGGAAATGTGGGAGGGCTGGTGTTAAAAGGGGGCGTGGTTACGTTGACAGGAGGCGTGTCTGAACTGACACCTGTTTAACCCTTTGGGGGAACCGAAGGCGGAGCCATTGAGGAGACAAACAGACACGGCGCCATCTTTCTTTGACTGAAGGTACTTTATTGTAAAGCTATAATTACAAGTCACTGCTTTGATTTGCTCAGCAAAGAGCAAACATGCGGGCGTCGACCAAAAGAGAACAGGTGAGGCTCAAACAGACACGTCATCCGACGGCATCCGACCAAAGGAAAGAGAGGAGGGAACGTACAGGTCGTCCTCAGGCGGGACGGACGAGAGGACGGAAAGCAAAGCGGACACGTGTCCTCCGTTGAGACTCCGCCTACGGTACTCGAGACAAGTTCAGCTTCCTTCACGCCGTTTGAATATATATATGTTTATTCCTCTTTTTATAAACCTACACGTCCATGTACATAAAACTGTACAAAAACAAAGCATTGATCCGATATAAATATAACCAACCAACGATTCGGCTACAGAGGCGGACTCAGGCGGGACGACCCGGCAGCTTTATAAAATTAGAAACGCTCCACTCCAGCTTCAAAGTACGGAAGCTGGTAGGTGTCATGTTTTCTTTTATTTCAGGGGGCGGGGCCACTCTAAGAAAACTGCTAAATTATTTCCGCCTGTCGTGTCGTCGTCGTTTTAAAGAGCCGGAGTTCCTCAAATTAAAATTATACAGAGCCTCAAAGTTCTTTTTTTTTACATTTATTATTCTCTTTTACTTGCTTCCAAATTAAAAATAAACATTTTAAAATTCAAAACCATTATCTCACATTTTCTTTACTATAACAAACTATGATTCTGAAGTTCTACTTCGGTGTCGGAAAAATTTACATTTTCTTCTGCAGATATAATTTAAAATCATGTTTTGTAAACATCGTATCAATTTTGTCTTTTTTTGTTTTGTTACTTTATCTATTAAATAAAATTTCTGAAACAACAGTTCTAAATTCACAGAAAATAAAACATTTATTATTTTTATGGAGACAAACGATTTCAGCAAATGTATTAATTAATCTAATTTAATAATTAATATTCTTCTCAAACATTATGTTGCTATTCTATTTTATTTGAACTGAAATAAATAATGCATTTTAAAATTCTAAACTCAATTGATGAAGGGAATTTTTTAAGTTTAAAATGAGCATAAATATCAAGTATAAAAAACATCCAGGATGAACGTGGGGTTCTGAGTTTTAGCGTTTCATATCCTTGTGATTGAGATGCTTCACGTTATTAGCGTTAGCACCCGTGGCGGCTCTTAGCTAGTTTCTCTGTGGAATCAGTTTTTCAGTCTTAAAGCAGGAAGCAGCCGCCGCTCGCTGAGAAACATTTACGCCGTCGCGCCGGGCAGAAGAATAAACAGCAACAACCATTAATCACACAGAACGTCAGCGCTAGCATCGATCCAAAACACTGATAAAGCAACCGCAACAACAACAAAAAGTAGAACGTGTATAAAGTCGCTTTGTTTCAGGACTCGGTATAATACAAACAGCAACAAACCGCTAGCTAGCGCGGCCGCGGCTCCGGCGTTAGCGCTCGGGTTCGCTGCTTCGCGCCTCTGCACAGATTGACGTCACAGAATGGACCGACTAGAACCGGTTCTAAAGGCGCTTGTGTAAATTCAGAGGTTCCTGAAGGAACGTTGAGACAGATCCTGAATGAAGGAGGTGCTTCACTAAAGGAGCAGTCCGCAGACTTTACTGTCAGGCTGCAGCAAATAAGCCCTGATGATGTCATCAAGCTGCATGATGGGTAATGAAGTTTAACTTTACGGATGATTACTTTAAAATGTCGTTTTATTGACAGGCCTTTGTTTAAAGTAAACAAATAAAATGGACCAAATTAGAAAATTGCGCCTCACAAAGCTACAAATGTGTGTTTTGAGTCTCAGTTAACAAAAGAAAGAGCAACAAATTTCACTTTATTTGGAGTAAAACGAATTAGTTTACTAAATTATTGCGGCCTTTGATGTTTGAGTTTAGTTTTCTGCGATGTTTTATTGTGAAGCTCCAGAAAACAATCTCCGCCCCTTTCTGTTTTTGGTGAACTGTTCCTTTAAGAAAACAAACGCTGTCTAAAAGCAGTGGGGGGGGGGGTTAATCAATAATGTCTGACAGGAGTAAACCAATAAGATCATGAAATAAATGCATGAAGGTCAAAAATCATGTTGAGAAAGAATTTTAGAAACAAACAGTGAAAATAATAAAGAGGGTTTTAGTGCCGAACGCTGCATTTCAAAATAAAAGCCCCATTGATTCTGTTTATATTTATCGTTTCAGAGAAATAACTTCCTGTCATCAGTAAATGATGGACGGCAGTGTTGCGTTTAAGGACAGCTGTAGATCAGAGCGCTTCTTTTCTTTTCCTGAAGTGTTTAAAGGAGGACAATCAGCTGATCAAAGCTCTGTTTCTATTGGCCGTTTCATCTTAGGGGGGGGGGGGGGGGGCGGCACTTTGCTCGCAGACACACCTGCTGCACGTACAGAGGCTGATAGGCCGTGTGTCAGCAGCTCACCTGGGAGATGATGGTGGGGGCGGGGACGCTGCAGGTGGAGGTGTTCCTCCAGGGAGCAGGAAGTGGTTAGAATCGGACAGGAAGCAGCGCGGCAAAAAAAAATACTTCTACTTGTTTTAGACTGCAGATGCAGGAGGTTTATTATTTCCTGAAGAGAAGCAACTTGTTTTTTTTCCTCCGTGTTTATGCTCCTTAACTTTATGAAATATCAAACGTTCTTTATTTAAAGACGAACGCTAACTGGCAGCGACGTAAACATAATCATTAAATATTCATGAGAAGTGTTCCAGAATAAAATTCAGGCGCCGCCGTCCCGTTTCCAGTTTGATGCACGGATGTGTGTGTGTTTATTAGAGTATCGCCGTCGCCTCGGGTAATCAGAGTACTTCTGGCGTGTTCAGGTGTCATTAATCCTCCCTTCCTGTGTGGCTGCAGAGCCGCAGGAAACGGCGCCCGCTGTGCCGCTAACAGGTGTAATAAATACCAACGCCGGGGAGGTGAAGAGGAGGCGGCTCCTCGAAAACACGGCAGGGAAACATTCACCACCAGCGAGAAGGCTTAAGTCACAGATACCTGGGCAGGTAGAGGGAACACCTGGACAGGTAGAGGGAACACCTGGATAGGTAGAGGGATCACCTGAACAGGTAGGGGCAGCACCTGGACAGGTAGAGGGAACACCTGGACAGGTAGAGGGAACACCTGGATAGGTAGAGGGAACACCTGAACAGGTAGGGGCAGCACCTGGACAGGTAGGGCTGATACTGCTCCTAGTGGACTGAATTAAAGTACATGCGTCTAACTGCCTAAATCCGTGTTGATCTAAATTAAAGGTGTGTCTTTGATCAAATCGGTCATGAATATTCATGAGGATCAAACAGGTGAACCTCTGATGCTCCGTCGTGCACGTCGACCTGATTCCTGCTCCCCAGAGGACGATCCCTTTGATGTCAGCGGTGATGATCAGAGGGAAACGTCGGGACTTTTTTTAAAAGGTAAAATGTGACGTAAAAGCTTAAGGAGGCGAAACACAAACGCGTACTTAGCTTCCAGGTAAAACACGCTAAAGTCCACAGCGGAGCCCAAACGTGGGCTTCAGGTTCGCGTCCCTGAACGCCGGTCCACCTGGGAATCGATTTACCTGACGAGGGCATGAGCATCAGGATTGGTTGTTGGATTCTCAGCTTTGGTTGATCCACTGAAGCAGACAGAAAAGTTCTGGTTCTGGATAACGTGGACCCGGTTGCACCGCGACCCAAAACGAGAGCGCGGTGAAACGTCAGCGGAAGTCGAGTCCATCGGGCCGCTGTTACCGTGGAAACGCCGGCGTCTGTCACTGTTTGTCGTATTTACAGCTCTGTACACTGGAAAAACACGCAAGAAACGAAAATACCTGAAAACGTTTCTCTAGAGCGCCTCCAGAGAACAGGAAACAGGAAACAGGAAACGGGAAACGGGACACAGGAAGCGTGCCGTGTTCCTGCAAAGACGAGCCCGGGTGATGTGGCTCAAACCTGGAGAGTCTGAAGTTGGAAAAAGAAAATCTCATAAATCCAAACGAAGTTTCGTATCGATACTTACTGAAGTAGAATATACAAGAAGTTCTTCTTCTGGTGTTTTTTCTGTTTCCGCTCCGCCTCCGGCGCCACCGACATCCAATCAGGACAGTTTCCCATTATGTGTAGTTTACATTCCTCGGCGGCGTTTCCTTCAGTCGATTTGAATTCATTCTATTTTACATTTGATTGGTGGGCGGCGGCAGTGGGCGGGGTCACAAGCTTTGTAGGTAGACGCAGTTCTAAAAAGTAAGGAGGGGAGTCGCAGCACAGCAAGTATTAGGCACAGGGGGGTGGCAGTGAGGGGCGGGGCAGGCGGCGGCGAGCAGCAACGGGAGACGACAGGGGCGGAGCAAGGGGCGGGGTTAAAGGTGGAGAGCCGCGCCCTCACAGGTAGATCTCCCTCTTGGAGGTCTGGCCGGTCGGAGTGGTGGCGTGGAACTCCACGCCTGGCTCAGCGGGATCTCCTCCAGGCCGCAGCCTTTAGAGGACGAGTCCCCGCCCCCGCCCCCGGGGTAGCCACTGCTGTAGGGCGTCATGAACCTCATGTTGGCCACTTTGGAGCCGCCGCCGCCGCCGCTTCCCGTCCCGCGGTCCTCCGCCAGCAGCGGCTTGGGGCTGCCGTTGGCCATCGGCTGCTCCTGGCCGTCCGTCTCCTGGTAAGGCACGAAGGTGGACAGCGTGGGGGCGGGCCTGGGGGCGGGCTTGGACGCCCGGCGGTTGGGCGAAGGCTGGCCGGGCATCCAGCAGGAGTCGGAGTGGCCGAACTCGGTGCACTCGTGGGTGCAGTTACCGGTCATCGCCACGTCGGGGAGGGGCCGGAGGTCTGCAAAGAGACGACAACGGGAGGGTGAGTGTCGCCGGGGCAACGGGAGGTGTTCCTCAGACAAACAGCAGGTGTCGTCTTTCACTCATTTTAACGCACAATAAAAACCTTTCGTTTCAAAGACTTGTTTTTTGAGTCTGAACCAACCCGACCAATCAGGAGCTCCGCTGACGGCGCATCGTCCCGCCCTCCCGTTTAACGGCTGCAGAACCGGGACCAGCTGGTCCGCCGTGAGGAACTGGATCCGGTGTGTTTATCCTAACGGGCGTGGCATGTACCGATGCATTGTGGGAGTTATTCCTCGTGCTCTTATCTCGTGTGTTCGTTCTTTTCCTGTTTACCG
>NC_090902.1:678184-716579 GCF_040956055.1 Brachionichthys hirsutus
CTACCTATCCAGGTGTTCCCTCTACCTGTCCAGGTGTTCCATCTACCTGTCCAGGTGCTGCCCCTACCTATCCAGGTGATCCCTCTACCTATCCAGGTGTTCCCTCTACCTGTCCAGGTGTTCCCTCTACCTGCCCAGGTATCTGTGACTTAAGCCTTCTCGCTGGTGGTGAATGTTTCCCTGCCGTGTTTTCGAGGAGCCGCCTCCTCTTCACCTCCCCGGCGTTGGTATTTATTACACCTGTTAGCGGCACAGCGGGCGCCGTTTCCTGCGGCTCTGCAGCCACACAGGAAGGGAGGATTAATGACACCTGAACACGCCAGAAGTACTCTGATTACCCGAGGCGACGCGCGATACTCTAATAAACACACACATCCGTGCATCAAACTGAAAACGGGACGGCGGCGCCTGAATTTTATTCTGGAACACTTCTCATGAATATTTAATGATTATGTTTACGTCGCTGCCAGTTAGCGTTCGTCTTTAAATAAAGAACGTTTGATATTTCATAAAGTTAAGGAGCATAAACACGGAGGAAAAAAAACAAGTTGCTTCTCTTCAGGAAATAATAAACCTCCTGCATCTGCAGTCTAAAACAAGTAGAAGTATTTTTTTTTGCCGCGCTGCTTCCTGTCAGATTCTAACCACTTCCTGCTCCCTGGAGGAACACCTCCACCTGCAGCGTCCCCGCCCCCACCATCATCTCCCAGGTGAGCTGCTGACACACGGCCTATCAGCCTCTGTACGTGCAGCAGGTGTGTCTGCGAGCAAAGTGCCGCCCCCCCCCCCCTAAGATGAAACGGCCAATAGAAACAGAGCTTTGATCAGCTGATTGTCCTCCTTTAAACACTTCAGGAAAAGAAAAGAAGCGCTCTGATCTACAGCTGTCCTTAAACGCAACACTGCCGTCCATCATTTACTGATGACAGGAAGTTATTTCTCTGAAACGATAAATATAAACAGAATCAATGGGGCTTTTATTTTGAAATGCAGCGTTCGGCACTAAAACCCTCTTTATTATTTTCACTGTTTGTTTCTAAAATTCTTTCTCAACATGATTTTTGACCTTCATGCATTTATTTCATGATCTTATTGGTTTACTCCTGTCAGACAGTATTGATTAACCCCCCCCCCCCCCCCCCCCCCCCCCCCCCCCCCCCGCACTGCTTTTAGACAGCGTTTGTTTTCTTAAAGGAACAGTTCACCAAAAACAGAAAGGGGCGGAGATTGTTTTCTGGAGCTTCACAATAAAACATCGCAGAAAACTAAACTCAAACATCAAAGGCCGCTAAATAACAATCACAATAATTTAGTAAACTAATTCGTTTTACTCCAAATAAAGTGAAATTTGTTGCTCTTTCTTTGTTTAACTGAGACTCAAAACACACATTTGTAGCTTTGTGAGGCGCAATTTTCTAATTTGGTCCATTTTATTTGTTTACTTTAAACAAAGGCCTGTCAATAAAACGACATTTTAAAGTAATCATCCGTAAAGTTAAACTTCATTACCCATCATGCAGCTTGATGACATCATCAGGGCTTATTTGCTGCAGCCTGACAGTAAAGTCTGCGGACTGCTCCTTTAGTGAAGCACCTCCTTCATTCAGGATCTGTCTCAACGTTCCTTCAGGAACCTCTGAATTTACACAAGCGCCTTTAGAACCGGTTCTAGTCGGTCCATTCTGTGACGTCAATCTGTGCAGAGGCGCGAAGCAGCGAACCCGAGCGCTAACCCCGGAGCCGCGGCCGCGCTAGCTAGCGGTTTGTTGCTGTTTGTATTATACCGAGTCCTGAAACAAAGCGACTTTATACACGTTCTACTTTTTGTTGTTGTTGCGGTTGCTTTATCAGTGTTTTGGATCGATGCTAGCGCCGACGTTCTGTGTGATTAATGGTTGTTGCTGTTTATTCTTCTGCCCGGCGCAACGGCGTAAATGTTTCTCAGCGAGCGGCGGCTGCTTCCTGCTTTAAGACTGAAAAACTGATTCCACAGAGAAACTAGCTAAGAGCCGCCACGGGTGCTAACGCTAATAACGTGAAGCATCTCAATCACAAGGATATGAAACGCTAAAACTCAGAACCCCACGTTCATCCTGGATGTTTTTTATACTTGATATTTATGCTCATTTTAACTTAAAAAATTCCCTTCATCAATTGAGTTTAGAATTTTAAAATGCATTATTTATTTCAGTTCAAATAAAATAGAATAGCAACATAATGTTTGAGAAGAATATTAATTATTAAATTAGATTAATTAATACATTTGCTGAAATCGTTTGTCTCCATAAAAATAATAAATGTTTTATTTTCTGTGAATTTAGGACTGTTGTTTCAGAAATTTTATTTAATAGATAAAGTAACAAAACAAAAAAAGACAAAATTGATACGATGTTTACAAAACATGATTTTAAATTATATCTGCAGAAGAAAATGTAAATTTTTCCGACACCGAAGTAGAACTTCAGAATCATAGTTTGTTATAGTAAAGAAAATGTGAGATAATGGTTTTGAATTTTAAAATGTTTATTTTTAATTTGGAAGCAAGTAAAAGAGAATAATAAATGTAAAAAAAAAGAACTTTGAGGCTCTGTATAATTTTAATTTGAGGAACTCCGGCTCTTTAAAACGACGACGACACGACAGGCGGAAATAATTTAGCAGTTTTCTTAGAGTGGCCCCGCCCCCTGAAATAAAAGAAAACATGACACCTACCAGCTTCCGTACTTTGAAGCTGGAGGGGAGCGTTTCTAATTTTATAAAGCTGCCGGGTCGTCCCGCCTGAGTCCGCCTCTGTAGCCGAATCGTTGGTTGGTTATATTTATATCGGATCAATGCTTTGTTTTTGTACAGTTTTATGTACATGGACGTGTAGGTTTATAAAAAGAGGAATAAACATATATATATTCAAACGGCGTGAAGGAAGCTGAACTTGTCTCGAGTACCGTAGGCGGAGTCTCAACGGAGGACACGTGTCCGCTTTGCTTTCCGTCCTCTCGTCCGTCCCGCCTGAGGACGACCTGTACGTTCCCTCCTCTCTTTCCTTTGGTCGGATGCCGTCGGATGACGTGTCTGTTTGAGCCTCACCTGTTCTCTTTTGGTCGACGCCCGCATGTTTGCTCTTTGCTGAGCAAATCAAAGCAGTGACTTGTAATTATAGCTTTACAATAAAGTACCTTCAGTCAAAGAAAGATGGCGCCGTCTCTGTTTGTCTCCTCAACGGCTCCGCCTTCGGTTCCCCCAAAGGGTTAAACAGGTGTCAGTTCGGACACGCCTCGTGTCAACGTAACCACGCCCCCTTTTAACACCAGCCCTCCCACATTTCCCACCGTGTCCGTAAGCGATGCGCTTTAAAGACGAAAGAGTCCCGACATCCGACCGCCCGATCATCCATCCTGATGACGATGCATCCGACTGCCCGATCATCCATCCTGATGACGGTGCATCCCGACATCCGACCGCCTGATCCCCACGTCATAAATCCTGGCTGACGGACGGACAGACGGACGGATCGCCATCTTTCATCCGGACTTCCGGGCGACGGGATGAAAACACGAGTCAGAGAAAGAGAAGGATGATTGTGACCTTTTCTTCTTTTCCAACATCATCCTTCCTTCACGCCGACGCTGCGCTCCCATTGGTCGACAGCGACACTGGAAAAAACACACCAGTGTCTGTTTGGTGGATTAATAATCCGCCTCCACCTCCACCTCCACCTCCACCTCCGCCTGCACCTGCACCTCCGCCTCCACCTCCACCTGCACCTCCACCTCCACCTCCACCTCCACCTCCGCCTGCACCTCCACCTCCACCTCCGCCTCCGCCTCCACCTCCGCCTGCACCTCCACCTCCACCTCCGCCTCCGCCTCCACCTCCGCCTGCACCTGCACCTCCGCCTCCACCTCCGCCTCCACCTCCGCCTGCACCTGCACCTCCGCCTCCACCTCCACCTCCACCTCCACCTCCGCCTCCACCTCCACCTCCACCTCCACCTCCACCTCCGCCTCCGCCTCCACCTCCACCTCCACCTCCACCTCCACCTGCACCTCCACCTCCACCTCCACCTCCACCTCGCCTCCACCTGCACCTCTGCCTCCACCTCCGCTCCGCCTCCGCCTCCTCGATCTTCTTGGGTTCCACTTCAGGTTTTCACTGGTGGCTCCTGGAGTTGCGTCGCGGCCCAAAGCGAGACGCAAACCAATCATGTTTCAAACCAACGGCGTGCGGCGGCAGAGGAAATGAAGCGCCCTGCAGGAAGGCGCTCCTGGCGGCGGCGGCGGCGGCGGCGGCGTTGCCCGGTGTTACAGCACTAAATTGAAATTTGGGAGAAATAATTAAATTCATCGACACACAATATTCTGGTAACAAGAAAAATGATCAGAGCTTGTTTCTGAGTTCAGGAAGTGACTCCTCCTGCTCCTCCTCCTCCTCCTCCTGCTCCCCAAGGTTCATCGCTTTACCCTGCTTCTCCTCCTCTATTCTGATTATGTTTTCCTTCCTCATCCTGCCTCCTCTTCTTCTCTTCTGCCATCCATCATCCAGTCTTCTTTCCTTGTTTCCATTTTCCTTCCTCCAAGATTTTCTGTCTTGATTTCCATCTTCTCTTTGTTTCCTCCTTCCCTCTTTCCTCCTCCTTTGTTTTCTTTCTTTCTTTCTTTCTTTCTTCCCTCTCTCTGTGGTTGCCGTGGCAGCAGGAACGTAACGTGAGCCTGGAGCTGGAAGCAGATGATGACATAATAATGATGTAATATGAAACAGCATTGATTCTCGTTTTGGTCTTGGGAGAGGAGGAAGAGGAGGAGAGGAGGAAGAGGAGGAGACGAGGAGGAGGAAGAGACGACGAGGAGGAGGAGAGTTTGAAAATGAGGAGGCCTCACTGAAGAAAACTTGAATGATTTTCGTATTGGAGGGACGTCAAACGTAAAGTGAGGAGGAGGAAGAGGAGGTGACGGGAGGTGATAAATAGACGGAGGACTGAGGAAGAGGAGGCTCCTCTTCCTGTTTCTCTTCCTTGTTTCCTCCTCATCAGCACCTCCCCCTTTCCCACCTGCCTCCCTCCTCCTGTCTTCCTGCCTTTTTTTTTTTTATTTAATAAGAGGAGAGAAGTAAATGAGGAGATGAAGAGAGGAGGAGCGAGAGAGGAGGCGATAGACAATCAGGAGTAATGATGACACCAGCAGCGCGCCTCCTCCCTCCACTCCTCCTCGTTTCTGTCCATCACCTCCTCCTGCTTTTTGCTCTCATAAACTATTTTCCTCCGTTCACCTCCTTTTCTGTTTGCTCCCCTTTCCTCTGCGTCTCCTCTTGCAGTTCTCCTCCTCATCCAACTCCTCCTGCCCCTCCCAACCACACTGCTCCTCTTCTGCCGTCTGCCAGGTTAGGAATGACGACAGACGATCAGTCAATCAAGTTATTGATCCGGTAATCATCTCAGTTTAATGTGGGCGGGGCAGCAGCGGGCGGGTCAGGTGACGTCGGAGGTTACCTTTATTAAGGAGCGCCGATCCCGCCGACAGCAGGCGGCCCGGCGCTCCGATCACATGCCCGCAGCCCTCAGGTAACAAGAAGGTCAAAGGTCAGGCAGTGGTCCACTGTGGATCCCGATTGGCTCAGGTGAGCTTCCACCTGTCGGCGGAGGACGCAGCCGGGAGACAGGAAGACGCTTCCCAGGAGCTTCGGAGTCGACGTTTCTCCGTGAGGAACGCCGGAAGTCATTTCTCCTCCTTCCCCTGCCGGAGTTACCGGATGAAGCCTCCGACTCCACCGGGACGGCGTTCCCGCTGCGTCCGAACGTGTTTTTACACTTCAATCCACGTGAGTACCGGCGTCTCCGGGAGGACGTGGACGCGGCGGCCATTTCTGGGAATGCACATTTAATTACATTTCCTGAAACTTTCACGGGTTTCCACAGTTTTCCACGCCTTTCCTCGCTTTTCCTGGCTTTTCCTCGCTTTTCCTCGCTTTTCCTCGCTTTTCCACGCTTTTCCTCGCTTTTCCTCGCTTTTCCTCGCTTTTCCACGTTTTCCACGCTTTTCCTCGCTTTTCCACGTTTTCCTCGCTTTTCCACATTTTCCACGTTTTCCTCGCTTTTCCACGTTTTCCTTGCTTTTCCACGTTTTCCACGTTTTCCTCGCTTTTTCACGTTTTCCTCGCTTTTCCTCGCTTTTCCTCGCTTTTCCTCGGTTTTCCATGTTTTCCTCGCTTTCCCTCGCTTTTCCTCGCTTTTCCACGTTTTCCACGTTTTCCTCGCTTTTCCACGTTTTCCTGGCTTTTCCTCGCTTTTCCTCCTTGCAGGCTGTGACTCCGGTAACGACTCGCGTCATAGAGCCGTACGATCCGGTTTCGGGTTCTGCCTCCTCTCTCAACATGCTGTCGGGGGAGGGGCGTGTCGGGTTGCGGCGTGTTAAACCCCCTGTGGTCCATGTGGAGGACAGAACAGAAATTAAAGCCCCGCTAATTAGCGAGTGCTAAAATTAGCCGCGGTAGCGTTCGGATGTGGATCACGCTTCAAACCTCCGTTCTGACACCTCCGAGCTCGCGACAGATCGGTCCAAAGTGTTGGGAAGAAGAACACACGCAGCACCGGGAATCACATGAAGGTTTATTTACAGGCGTGTGATTTCTCACATGTAAACACAGCCTCTGCTAGCTTCCTGCTAGCGTCTGCTAGCAGGAAGCTAGCTGGCGGGAAGGGGGATCGGATTCGTACGGAATCTTCAGCCAAACTAAAAAACGGGGTCATGGAGTCGCTCCGGTTCTAACGATCCAGAACCGACCCGAACGTCTGTCATGTAAAAATAAAAGCACGGGAACAAACGGCGATCCGTGTTTAAAGACGAGCGTCGGAAACAGCAGAGGACTTTAATGAAACGCTGACTTTCATTTAAACGTCTTTAAATATAAAATATTACACATAAATCCACCTCGATTATCACTTCTTATCATTGAATATATTTATAGATCCTTCTCTGATTGGCTCAGAGCTCAGTGATGTCATCGTTATTATTATTTCAGTGATTTATTTTGAAGTGAATCTGTATTTGTCTTCCTTTGATTCTTTTATAATATACAACATCGTTTTCCTGACGGTTCCTTTCATCCCGACGGAATGTTTTCTGCTTCCTCTGATTCCCGGACTTTTAAACGGAACCATTTCCAGAACCTTTTAAGGAAGCTCTTGTGGATTTTCTCCTCCGTGTCTCCTCCCGGGGGGGGGGGGGGGGGGGCGTCTCCATCGGGCCTGCAGAGACTTTGTCAACAGATCAGGGATCACCGAGTGGATTGTCCCGATCATTAATATGTGCATAACATGATGGAGCCGGAACGCCGGCCCGGCGCCGATGAACAATGAGGCCGATTCATCTTCAGCTGAGTGGAAGTGATGAATATTCAGACGAGGGGCTTTAAACAGTGAGCCCCCCAGCTAAAGCAGCACCCCCCCTTCATTAACACGCACGCACGCACACACACGCACGCACACGCACGCACGCACGCACACACACGCACACGCACGCGCACACACACACGCACACGCACGCACACGCACACGCACACGCACGCACACACACGCACACGCACGCGCACACACACACACACACGCACACGCACACACACACGCACACGCACACGCACACGCACACGCACACACACGCACACGCACACACACACACGCACACACACTGTTTGGTGATTAGCAGCATGTTTACATTTCAGCGGAGCACACTGCAAATAAAAGACTTTTATTGTGAAAGGCTGACTTCCTGGTTTGTGTGATAAAGTTTTAAAATTCCATAGAAGTAGAAAAAATATATAAACGACTGAAACATGAAAGAAATTCGGAATGAACGTTTGACCGTCCAAACCGCCCCCCAGCACCCGATTGGCTGAACCCCATCATAAAGCCCCGCCCCTAGAATCCAGACCTCGTGGTTCTCATTATTGTAGAAAACCCAGATGTGAAAACACCAGATCCAGAATCGGACCGGCATCCGGATCGGACCGGCATCCGGATCGGACTCTGTCCTGCGCTGGACCTGATGATGATGTCATCGGGTCATTTTTGACCAATCATCGTCGACATTATCCAGGAAGTTCAGGAGAAATCTAGCCAATGAAAACATTTTGGATGCAGTCGATGGCCCCGCCTCCATCATAGTGTATTAATCCTCACAAACAAACAAACAAACAAACAAACAACACCTGCTTGACAAACTGAACCATCAACCTTTGTTGAAACCCACAAAAAAGTCTCACAAAAAACCCTCCAGAATCCGTCCCTGCTTCCCCACAGGCCCCGCCCCCTCCAACAGGTGTCATGAAAGTACCTGAAAGGTTGTCCCGCAGACAAACAAAGGATCCGACATGTTGAATCTTCATCTGTCGCCACCGTCGACACGGGAAAGACAATTCTAAACCCGACGGGTCGGAACCCGTCAAAGAAATCTATGTTAATCTGATCAGGTTAATCAATAATCCTATTCATAACGAAAGACACATCACATCCACCTTCATCCTCCCGCCTCTGACAGGTGGGAATATTTAATTTATCAGCAGCTTCTTTATCAGCGCAGATCAATATCAATATTAGAGCAGGATGTTTAATCCTCCGTGGACTGAAGGGATTATCTGGATTTATCAGCGGCGACCATTTTGCCGGAGGAAAACAAACCGGATCAGATCCGCCTCCGATAGCGGCTGGAAGAGGATTTAGTGGAGTCCGAGCGCAAACGGGAGATCTCCAAACAAACATCATGAAGCCGGAAGATAAAACGGGAACGCTGGGAGAGCCGGGCCGAGGATTAACGGGATTAAACGCCGGAGTTCAAAGGGAAACCGTCTCGCATAAAACGTCCTCCTCCCGATGACGGAGACCGGTTGGGCTCGGTCCGGACCAGAACTTCTCCCGGTGGACGTTTATCTGGACCTGGGAGGAGACTCTGAACACACTGGGGGGGGGATTAGCCGGCCCAGCTGGACCGGGGGCTGATCGGGGCTCCCTGGAGGAACTCAAATTAGCCTGCAGCTAACTCCATTTGTCCGCCATGCTCAATTTGTCCAGAAGGGGGCGCTGCAGTTCCTGCTGAAGCACCCGTCCGCCTTTAGCCACGTTAGCATCGAGCTAACAGTACAACCTGGAGTCCAAAAGGGACTTGTGGAACATTTAAACGCTGATGCACCTGTCCACCGGAGGGCGCCACTTCAAAGATTCTGTGGTGTTAGCATAAAGAGGCTCACATGTAGCGCTGTGACAGCCAATAGAAAAGGAAGGCGGAGTCTCTCCGATGGCGCTCCTGTCCGGCTGGTTGGATGAAGGCTTTATTTAAATTTTATTCTTATAGGTTGTGACGTCATCGAGCCCGCGACTTTATTCTGAAGCTCCCTGATAGGTCGGTTACCTTGTTGCCCCGCCCTCTGGCGTGTGACAATAATCACTCTATTTTAAAAAGGAAGAGGAGAAACTGGACTGAAATATTTGAGAATAAAAATCTGAAAGGAATGTTTTTTCCAACGATGAGGAAGAGCTAGAACTAGAACCAGAACCAGAACTAGAACCAGAACCAGAACTAGAACCAGAACTAGAACCAGAACTAGAACTAGAACCAGAACCAGAACCAGAACCAGAATCGGAACCAGAACTAGAACCAGAACCAGAACTAGAACCAGAACTAGAACTAGAACTAGAACTAGAACCAGAACCAGAATCGGAACCAGAACCAGAACCAGAACCAGAACTAGAACTAGAACCAGAACCAGAACCAGAACCAGAACCAGAACCGGAACCAGAACCAGAACTAGAACCAGAACTAGAACCAGAACCAGAACCAGAACCAGAACCAGAACTAAAACCAGAACCAGAACTAGAACTAGAACTAGAACCAGAACCAGAACTAGAACCAGAACTAGAATTAGAACTAGAACCAGAACCTCCTCCGGACTCAACAGAACATTTTTTTGGTGTTAAAATCACTTAAAGAGCTTTTTAACGGAACGTTTATCAGCAGAGACACAAATGCCTTCCAGCCTGCAGGCGTTGCCCCGGGCGATCAAACCCGGACTGCACGCACACACACACACACACACACACACACGCACACACACAAACACACACACGCACACACACGCACACACACACACACACACACACGCACACACACTCACACACACACACACACACGCACACACACAAACACACACACGCACACACACACACTCACACACACACACTCACGCACACACGCGTGTATAACAACATGTTTTTCTACAAATAAGACGAGACGATGTCATCCGAGACTAAACCGAGACTAAGCTGAGACTAAATGAGACTAAACCGAGACTAAACCGAGACTAAACCAAGACAAAATGAGACTAAACCGAGACTAAACCGAGACTAAACCGAGACTAAATGAGACTAAACCGAGACTAAATGAGACTAAATGAGCCTAAACTGAGACTAAATGAGACTAAACCAGATGTTCTGCTCATCGATGGCGTCGCTGCGCCTGAAGGCGCCTGAAGCTACTTATTATTATTGACTTCCTGTTTACTTCATAGACCTCAAAGGACGGCGATATTAAACGTCCACGCCCCGTCGGTTTGACCCCGAAACGGGACAAACGGGACAAAAAAGATCTCTCTGAAACGGAAACGGAAACAAATGGACCTGAAGGGAGCCGGTACTCAGGTAGCTCCGACCTCCGACCTCCGACCTCCTATCACAGGGAGGCCGGAGGGAGGAGCTACCATCAGCGCCGGGGGCAGGTTCACCGACCTCAGAAACAAAAAGAGCAAAGTGACTTGAAAGAAAGGAGGAGGAGCAAGAGGAGGAGGGGGGGGGGGGGGGGGCTCAGATAATGAAAATAGTCCCTGAACCGGATTTCTTTAATCACTTCATGCCCCTCTTTCTGTTAATTGGAGATAATTATAGGATTTAATTTTCTTATGTAGGTTAAAGAGGAGAGTGAGAAGTCAGAGACGAAGATGTGACTGAGGAAGATGAAGATGAAGAGGCCGGAGGAGGCCTGAAAACTAAAGAGGAGATGAATCGTCACGAAACACGTTTTACTGTTTAAACCATCAATAAGACTTTTCATTATCGATTAATAAAAAGTAATGATTTTGATCGATTCTGCTAAAACTAAATCTGAGAACGACAAAGATTAAAAAATAAGAACGAGGAATAAAATAATCCGATGAAGATGAACAAAGAGAAAAGAAGAAACTCCAAACGCAAGGACACGCCCTGAAGGCTGGAAGGAGGCGGAGCCAGAAATGTTATTTGATCCTTTCAGACCCTAAAATTCTCATTTCTGAACTTCAGAAATGAGCTCCTCCCTCCCTGGGCGGAGCCTCTTCTCTATCCAAGTTTCCAGAAAAGGAAGTCAGATGGCGGGGGGGAGGGGGGGGACGCACAAATATCTTCTCAGAACAGAACAAGCAAATATTCCTTTGGTTTCAGACGAGCCTTCAACTTCCTGACTTCCGGCCGGGAGAACTCAGGCAGCCAATAGGAACGCTGCATTTGTGGGATTCGAGATGAAGCCCCACCCGCCACGCCGTTTACTTTAGTCCTCCTGACCTCCTTTGAAAGCATCCCAGATACGAGATGTCAGAATCCCCCCCCCCCCCCCCCCCCATGCGGTTTAATTGACTGTCGGCGTGACGACGGAACGGCGAGGGATGGAGCTGAGAGGGAAACGATGTTCCTCGAAGCTGTGATGAAAAAATAATGATGCCGCTTGCATTCTGTTTCACGGGCGACGCTGATGGAGTCCGTTCGCATCGTTCAGGGCCGCCGCAGTGCATTCTGGGAGCCGCACGCGCTCGTGTCTCCGCCTGCTTCTCATCTATTTGTCTCACGTCGTTCCGGATCGTGCTTCCTGGCAGGCGACTTATTAGCGCCCTGCTAACGTGCTTCTGATGGCGGCGGATTATTATTCTGATCAACACAGAATATTCAGATTCTGCTGGCATTTTCTAAATTTTTACAATTTTTCTAGAATTTTCCCCTTTTCAGGAACGTCACTCCGACGTTTTCCATCAGGATGAGCAGCTCCGGCTCGGCTGTCTGGAAGATTCGGCGCTCCTCCCCGTGCAGAGAGATCATTTAACTCAAAACTGGAAAAAGTGGAATTACGCTTTTTGAAATTCTTCAAATCTCCTGTGAAAACAACTTTTTTTAACGGATTCGGACAAATAGTTTTGGTGCTTTCGACGGTTTCGGCACAGAAGCGGCGGAATTTAATAAAACTGAGAAGAAAGGTGAAATAATTTAGTAGAAATTTGGTTTGTGCCTTAAAACAAATAAAAAATAATGTCTTTATTCAGCGGATGGAGGGATGGATGGATGGATGGTGGATGGATGGAGGGAGGGATGGAGGGTGCCGGCTAGCGGTAGCAGCTAGGTGGAGGAGGTGCCTGATAGCGGTAGCAGCTAGGTGGAGGAGGTGCCGGCTAGCGGTAGCAGCTAGGTGGAGGAGGTGCCGGCTAGCGGTAGAAGCTAGGTGGAGGAGGTGCCGGCTAGCGGTAGCAGCTAGGTGGAGGAGGTGCATGATAGCGGTAGCAGCTAGGTGGAGGAGGTGCCTGATAGCGGTAGCAGCTAGGTGGAGGAGGTGCCTGATAGCGGTAGCAGCTAGGTGGAGGAGGTGCCTGATAGCGGTAGCAGCTAGGTGGAGGAGGTGCCGGCTAGCGGCAGCAGCTAGGTGGAGGAGGTGCCTGATAGCGGTAGCAGCTAGGTGGAGGAGGTGCCTGATAGCGGTAGCAGCTAGGCGGAGGAGGTGCCGGCTAGCGGTAGCAGCTAGGTGGAGGAGGTGCCGGCTAGCTGCTACCGCTACCAGGTGTGTAAAGTTTTATCTCTTCAGATTAACTCGTCTAAACTGCGTCTCGGCCGTATCGATCGGGAGGACACGGACTCGGCGGGCATCGATTAGCGTCGCCTCGTCGCCCCCCTCCCTCCTGATATTGTGGCTTTAACGTGTCGGGCTGAGCAGGAGCAGGTAATTACTCCTCCTCCATCAATAACCTTCCTAATAGACTTCCTACCAGCTCCTTCCACGAGGGAGTCGCTCCTCTTCATATCGACGTTCATAAAAGATGTGCGGTCGGCGACATCAAGATCAATGACGCCATTTAAAGAGCATCGTCATTAAGAGGCGGCTGCGTGAGGCCCGGAGGAGGCGTGGCCCGGAGGAGGCGTGGCCCGGGGGGCGTGGGCCGGAGGAGGCGGGGTGCAGCATGATCCCCAAACCAAAATCATTTCCTGTCCGTCTCTCGTCGGGTCCGAGCGTCTGCAGAACCCGGCGCAGCGAGGAGGTGCCGCCTCCTGCTGAGGGAGGGGGCTGGATCAGCTCATCAACTCGTCTCCTGCTCCGTCTGAGCCGCACCTCAGAATCACGGGCCGCCCTCGTTAGCGCCGGCCGCCCCCGTTAGCCATCGAGCTGTCGGGACGCCGCCGCGGCCTCGTTGAGCCTCGGCCTTCATTCATTATCTAATTGGTTGCCGGGAACCCGATTCCCGGCGGCGGGGAGCGGGTCCCCGCCGCCGCGTCCTTTGGCGTGGGCTGCCGGCTCATCCGCGGTTCCGGATGTCAAAGTGTCACAAACACTTCCTCCATCCGTTCCGTCTTTATTATCAGAGTAAACCGGCGCCGGTCATTCCGGCCTGCTAACCGCTAACAGGCTAATTACAAACCAGCAGCCGAGGCGGAACCGCCGGATTCTCGGGAAGTAGGAACAGTCCGGGAACGCCGTGTTTGTTATGAGCAGGCTGGTTTAATGTCCAATCAGAAGCAGCCGGTAGCGGGAGGGGCGGGACCGACGTATTCCCACGCTATTCTCCCACGCTAGACTCCCTGCTGACGGCACGTTCGGGAATGTTGGTGGGAACGGTCCGAGCTCGCCTGATGATGTCGTCTTTGTTGGGTTGCCTCCTCTGATCCATAAGGACAGGAAGTGACCCGCCTCCTGCCCCGCCCCACCCAGCAGGGCGGCCATCTTGTCCGGTCGTCCTCCAGATGTTAGTCTGAAGCATTAAAAGTGCCTTGTTGTTATTTCTCGCTGCGTTTAAATCGTTATTTGGTAAAACTTTATTTGTTTTTAATGGCGTCCACGCACCTTTTGATCTCACCTGCTGCCTCGGGCTGATAAAGAGGACGCTATTTTATAGGAAACTCCCCTCTTGTGCACCTTTAAATGAAAATTAATAATCGTGGAAAGATGAATGAATCGCTGCATTAACGCTGCGAGTTTATATAACGCGTATTTACAGTGGAGACGGGCGCCGCGGCGGCGGGCGGGGGCGGGGCGGTATCTCCGCTAACCGTTATCATCCGACGGCGAGGCGCCGGCAGAACGAGCGTATCTCCTCGCCACAGAGAGCAGCAGGAACATCACGCCGCTGTTAGAATCATAATTCGTGCGTTTTTAAACAAGTCGCCGACTCGGGACTTTCTCTGCTGCGATCGACGCGGCGGTGAAAACAGCCGCTTCCTGTTCACCGCCTCCAATGTGACGAATGAAAAGGTGTTGCTGAGCCGTCTGGCGTCTGGCGTTCAGCTTCAGCTGAAGTAATTATAAAACCAGAGCCGGAGGTCAGGGGTCAAACACTCTGGAAGCAAGGTCGCTAGCTAACCTAATCTCCGGCGCCAGGGGGCGGATCTCTGGGGCCGGATCTCAGGGGCCGGGACCTCCTCGGGAACACCTGAGCAGCAAGCGGTTGAATAGTTAAAGAAGTCTTAGAGGAAGAGCGGGATCCTGGAGGAAGGAGCGCCGGGGGGGGGGGGCTGCCTGGACCGGGGCCAGAAGCCGCGATGCTCGTCTCGGCTCAAATGATTTGGTTTCCACGGTTTCGGGTTCGACCTATGGGAGCGTTCAATTAGAGCGGCTGGACGCCCCGATCGATCCGGCGGAGTTCTGGTCAATGGAAACCTGAGGATGTTGGTCAGGTGACCACAGAGCAGCCAGGCCCGAGCAAACGATGCGGAGTGGACGAGGCGCTCTGTCTGTCCCAGCTCCAAGCCGTCCTTCCTTCGGCCCGGCTCGCTCTGCACCGGGACGGAACCGGCTCCGCTACGGAGAACGGGAAACTGAGACATCATCGTGACGGTTTTCCATTCCTCCATCTTCTGGCTCGACGCCGCTGGCGATTAATGAGGGGGATGGCTGAACGTCGACGGGACGTCTCACGTCCCAAAGTCAGGACGGCTCGCCGCCGCCGCCGGGCGCCGTGATGTCACTGCCCTCATGTAGCATCTTTAGCCTACTGTGCATGAAGTGTGTCACGGCTTCCGGGCTGATTAGCGGAAGCTAATGGGGGGGTTCTGAGGCTGGAGGGCTCCGGATGTGGGTCAGCGCTCCGGGACCAAATGGATGAAGCTCTTTTCTGTTTTTAATTTCGATTTTCCTCCGGGAAATATTGTCTGTGGACACAAAGAAGCTCTCAATATTGTTGTGGGTCTGTTTGGCAAAGACTCATTATACTGGATATTACTGTGGGGGGGGGGGGGGGGGGGGGGCTATCTTCAGAGAGATATCAGGGAACTTCGGGATTTTGTAAACTTTTGTCAAAACTTAAACCAAGATGCTGTCAGTGGACTGTTTCACTGCGTGGACATGGACTGTTTCACTGGGTGGACCTGGACTGTTTCACTGGGTGGACCTGGACTGTTTCACCGTGTGGACCTGGACTTTTTCACTGGGCGAACCTGGACTGTTTCACCGTGTGGACCTGGACTGTTTCACCGTGTGAACCTGGACTGTTTCACCGTGTGAACCTGGACTGTTTCACCGTGTGGACCTGGACCTGGATGTTTGTAGTTTAAATCCATTTCCTGTTTCCTGATAAACCATCAGCAGCTCCTGAAACAACCGACTTCCCAGAGAACTTGACCAGATTGAATTGAGAGAAACTCAACATTCCGGTTTCTGGGACTGTCCCTTTAACGGTCCGAGGCTGTGGTCAGGCGGGCGGGGGGAGGGGCAGCCCCGTCTGCCGGTCTGCTGTTGGGAATCGACGCCTCGGAGGCGGGACCGAAATAATAAAGCACTGCGATGAAGAAAACGAGACGGCGCGGGTTCAATATCTCCGGATTAATCCTGATCGCTGGAAAACTCATCTCCGAGTCTCCCCGGAAGCTCGACCGCTTCTGTAATAAAGTGTTTCTGCAGCCGACTGCTTATTGGTTCCCGGCTGATTGATGACGTCTTCCTTTGATCAGGGCGGCGATTCCTCGGGAAGCTATTCTGAAGGTTTTATTCCTAATCAGAGGGAGATTAGCGTCTCCCGATCGTTATCACGTCTTTGATTCGTTTCTGGAAGGGCCTGAAGACGGTGAAGAAAACAAATGTCTCGTGTGGTTCTCAGGGGGCGTGTCTTTAAAGGCCTGTTGACTGGAGAGCCAATCAGAACTCTTCTCTCTGTGACCGCAGAATCAAATCCCGAAGGATCGTTAAATCGTTTTAGATCCGCGGAAAATGTAAACACGCAGACAGAAACGCACTTTGACCCCTGGCTGTGGATTTGACCTCTGGCTATGGAGTTCCTTCACGCCTCCCGGATCGCGCCGCACGCTCGCGGGCGCTGTTGGGTAAACGGCGAGCACAGCGCCGTCGAGCGGCAGTAAATCCACGGAGCGATGTTAACCAAATTAAATTTGAGCCGGCCTCCTTCGCCTCTACTTCCTGCTTTTGGCTAATCGTCAGCCAGGAGGAGGAGGAGGAGGAGGAGGAGGAGGAGATTGTCGTTGATACCTCACTTTTCTCTGCTTCCAGGACGATTTGCGCCGCGGCGCGTTTAGCGTGGGGTAGGGGGGGACACTGGGAAGGGAGAGTCCGGCTCTGATTGGCTACGATGGCTGAGCAGAACCAGGAGATCTGGGCGCTCCGGCGGGGCGGAGCAGAGGAGGTGGGATGATGCGTCGGTGGCGGCAGGAGGGAGGTTCTGTTGATGATTATTAACGTCGTAAACCGATGGACACGCCCACAGATCCGGACAAACAGATGGTTTCCATGCCAACCGTCTGATGGTTTGTGTTACTCTCTTAGATTACCTAATTCATTTTAATCCTCTTTAATCCTTCCTGATTTAATGTGTGTGAAATACTCAAAATCAAAATGTTTTTACACATAAAGGCGTGGCGGGGCGGGGCGTGGCGGGGCGGGGTCGAATCGAACAGATCCAGGTCCGGGATCCGCTTTCTGCAGGATCCAGGACCCGGGTCGGCCTTCACGAGAACTCTGAGATCCCAGACTCCTCCCTCCGTGCTGCGTTCACAAATCACAGATCCATAAACAAACACAACAAAATAAAGACGTGGAAGCGTCACGCCTCACGAAACGTCTTCGTCCACGCAGCCCGATGAAGACGAGGAACGAGAAATCGGGACGCACGTCCTGGAAACAATCGCTCGTTCTCCTGCAGATGTTTATTTATTGATTTTATTTCTGACACTCAAACAGAAAAGAAAGAAAAGACAGAATAAACAAGCAAATCTAGGAAAATAACAAAATAAAAAATGCAACAAAAATGATTTCGTATTTTTCAGCTGCTGACAAAACCAAGGAGAGTTCTGTTTTATAGGCGGAAGACGCCACCGGGACAAACATCAAACAACAAACATCAAACAACAAACAACAAACATCAAACAACAAACAACAAACAGCAAATAACAAACAACAAACAACAAACATCAAACAACAACAAACAACAAACAAGCAAACATCAAACAAGCAAACATCAAACATCAAACAACAAACAACAAACACCAAACAACAAACAACAAACAGCAAATAACAAACAACAAACATCAAACAACAAACAACAAAAACAAACAACAAACATCAAACAACAACAAACAACAAACAAGCAAACATCAAACAAGCAAACATCAAACAACAAACATCAAACAACAAACAACAAACAACAAACAACAAACAACAAACAAGCAAACATCAAACAACAAACAACAAAAACAAACAAGGATGAAGAGCTTTTGAACTTGTCAGTTTCTGATCTTTTCAGGAACAAAGCAGTAAATGAGCTTTAAATGAAGGGGGGGCTGGGGGGGGCTCCTTGGGACACGGATGTCCATCCCAGCTGTAGGAGACACAACTCACAGCTGGACTGAATGACTTTGGACCATTTCAGACCTAAAGTGAAGTTCTTCCTCTTCCTCTTCCTCTTCCTCTTCCTCTTCCCCTTTCTGTTTCTTGCTTCAGAAACGTTTCAAAGAATCGATGCGGCGGGACAACGAGGCGTCGCCGTGTACAAAATCCAAAGGGCCGGTGTGTCGTCATGGCGACGACGATGCTGCGTTCAGTTTCGGTACCGGGCTGAACCCAACAACCTCCTCGTCTCCTCCTCCTGCAGAGAGGAGCTGCAGGAGGAGCCGCTGACCTCCGGCTCAACTCCCACCGAGCCCCCCCCCCCTTAATTCCCCGCGGGGATCATTAAGCTGCAGCTAACAGTGAGACCAGACCCGTGGAGGCGCCCCGGTTCTGGGAGGCCCGGCGGAGCTGCTGGCTGGCGCTAATGAGGAGCAGAGGTGGAATAAGAATTTAAATCCTGCAGGTGAGGAGCTCCGTCAAAAGTGGGAACACTTCCAGGATTAAACGGAGTCGGAGTCGGAGTCGGACCCGGACCGGGCCTCCGACGGGTCCGGTAGAACCGGCTCTGCTGTTTCCTACCAAACATCACCAACAGACTGGACCGTGATGCGAGCAGCGCCGTCACGCCTCCTCGGGTCGGGGGTCCGGTCCCCCCCCGGGGGGGGGAGGTGTAGCGTAGCCGTTAGCTTCACAT
Organism: Brachionichthys hirsutus; assembly: GCF_040956055.1. Classification (NCBI taxonomy): domain Eukaryota; kingdom Metazoa; phylum Chordata; class Actinopteri; order Lophiiformes; family Brachionichthyidae; genus Brachionichthys; species Brachionichthys hirsutus. The sequence continues at coordinate 696,974 of NC_090902.1, forward strand.
CCAAAGCTAAGCCCAACCCCGTAGGTCCTTAATCTGATTTAATCAGAATAAAGCAACACGATTGGATGTAAACGTTACAGCCTGCGCGTGATTGGCTATCAGACGACAAAGGAAACGAGCAGCTCCTTTGATGTAGCATCGCTAACTCGCTATCGTCTTTCTGTTGGAGACGAATCCAACCGTTCTGAACCGGAGACACGAACGGCCAAACGGTGTCGTTTCCTTTCTCATGCTAAACTTCTTTCAACGTAAGACTTGGAACGCCGCGGCGTTCCGGTCGCCTCTGCGGCGTTCCGGTTGCCTCTGCGGCTGAAGGTGTCCATTTTTTACAGCGGGCGTTCCTTTGTGCGTCCAACACGCGTAAAAAAGTTCCCCCAGTTCAATCTGACGCCGGATAAAGGGGAGGACGTCTTCTCTCGCCACGGCGATCTGCCTTCAAAGCGGGCCTGTGTTCCGGGGCGGGGGCGGCGGGGGGGTGATAAGTGTTGGGGTTGTACTACATTTGAATACAATGACATAAAATAAAGCCCGTTGTCACGCTCGGCGGTTCTGCTCGGCGGTTCTGCTCGGCGGTTCTGCTCCGGCGGGCCTTTCCCTTCCCTCAAAGCCGCTCGACACAGTTCCGGATTTACCAAATCCCCGAAGAGGAAACGAAGCCTGTCGCTTCATTGTGTGAGAGCTGCCCCCCCCCCCCGCCTCCCTCCGCCGGTACAGGGGGGGGGGGGGCAGAAAGTCAGGCTGTACTTTGAGCTTTTAAGCATTTGGGGTTTGGTTTCAATTTAAATCAACGATGCAAAAAAGAGAAAAATCAATTTAAAGTAGCAGGAGGGGGGCAGGTGGGTGGGGGCGGGGCCCGGGGGGGTACCTGGTCCAATGAGCAGTGGCGATGAGGGGGGGAGGGAAATTAAGAGCGAAGCAACAGAGACATAATGATGGGGGGGGGGGGGATGTCTTGTTCAAAGAAATACGGAAAATTTAATTTGCAAAATGCGACTAATTAGTTCGTTTTCAATTTAGAGATCTATAATATTTATCTTTAAATGAGAAAAAGTCAGAACGGCTTAATGTGAAAATCGTTTAATGAGATGGAAAAATCAATTTAACCGAGAGAGGAGAACCGAAATATTCCCAAATGGCAGGAAGGAGGAGGAGGAGGAGGAGGAGGGGGAGGAGGAGGAGGAGGGGGAGGAGGAGGAGGAGGAGGAGGAGGGGGAGGAGCTTGGATCGGATCCCGGTGGCTGAGGCGGCCCGACAGCCCGGACTTGAGAGAGCGAGACACGGAGCGTAATTAAAGGTGTTTCTAACGGGCCCTTTGATGTGACGCTTCCCAGCATGCCTTGCTTCCTCGCCGCGGACACGAGCAGCGCCGACATGACGGTGAATCCTGAAAGCCGTTTGTTTGTTTCTGCGCCGGGAAACAAACGGAAGCTCGGAATCTGACAGGATCGCAGGAATCTAAAAATATTCTGCGTCTAATGAGGGCGCCGCTGAGCCGCTGAGCCGCTGACCCGGCGAGCGCTCCGGGGGTAAGCGGCCGCCTCCACGCCTTCTTGTTGTTTAAGGTACCGACGGCTTCAGAACCGGCGCCGGAGAGGCGGCAAAACGGCGGCAAAAAGAAACAATGGCGACGATGAGAGGAAGGAACCGACCGGCGCCGTCCGGCTTCCAGCGATCGGCAAACCCGAACCGACGGCGCCGCCGGGCTTTGAGCATCATCGACGGAAAGAAGATGGCCGCCCTGGAGGGCGTGAAGGTTCCGGCACACCCGCAGGAACCGGGTTCTGGAACACGCCTGCAGGAACCGGTTCTGGATGATCTGATCCGGTCCAGAACCAGGGAGGAGGAGGAGCGTCTGCAGCAGCGGGACGAGACGGAACCATCGACCTCCTCGCTCCGTTATCTCCTCCTCCACCCTTCCTGCCGTCTCCCGTGTGATCCGACCCCCGTTTCACCTCCTCCCTCTCCCCCCCCCCACCTCCTCCTCTCCCCACCTCCCCCCCCCCCCCCCCCTCCTTTGCTCTTGTCTAAAATTGAGAACAGAACAGCCGGTAATTGAAGATCATTGTCTCCTCTCGGGCCTCCAGGATTTGCTGCAGCTCGTCTTCCGCAGACTCTGTCTTGTCTTTCTTTCTTTCCTTTCTCCTCCTCTCCTCCTCCTTCTCTCCTCCTCCTCCCCTCCTTCTCTCCTTCAATTCCACGAGCCCTCTTTGAAATTGGATTTTCATTTGCGATGGGCCAGGAGGAGCCGTCGTGTTTACGTCACCTATCAATGTTCCTCTTTTCTTTCCTCCAGTCCATCCGTCCCCTCCTCCGTCCCCTCCTCCGTCCGTCCCCTCCATCCGTCCCCTCCATCCGTCCCCTCCTCCGTCCGTCCCCTCCATCCGTCCCCTCCTGTGAATTATCTTCCCACGGTCCGGCTCCATTTCCAGTCTGGACTTCTTTCACCGGGTCGGAGCGCCGGAAAGATCCCGATCAGGTAGACCGTGTTCCCGAATCTCCTCGTCTCCTGAAGACAGGACGTTCCGATCTTTTTCCATGTTTGGAATCATTTACTCATCTAAATGGACTATTTATTTTAAATGTCAAGAGTCTGAGACGCTTCTTGGTCTTTGATGTTCTGGCAAAGAAAAGAAGCGCTGCAGGCGAAGGTTCGGCAGCAAACAATCAATCAATCAATGGATCGATCTGCTTATGGGGGGGGGGAGTTTAAAGTTTAAAATTTAGGTGAAAAAAAAACTAAATATTCTGACAGAAATAGGAAAAAAATCCTTAAAATGTGAAACTTTATTCATTTGTGAGATAAAAATCAAGATTCTGTTCAATATTTATATTTATTCAATTATTTCTGCCTTTCATTTAAACTAATGTGATATTTAAATACTTTTAACGTTGCATCATGTGAGTTTGTTTTAACCGCCCGGCGCCCCAGAGGGGTGGAGTCACTGCCGCTCGGCTAGCCGAACCGTGAACGCCGGAGTATTAGCATCATGCTAACGCCTTAACAGCATCTTGTTTCACCGTCTGATGAGGGAACCGGCGTGGAAGGCGACGCTCGATGATGTCACGGGAACGCCGAGAAAGTAGCTCCACCGTCGTTGATCGAGGAAAACACAGGAAATTTGATTAGGTGAAAGCGAACTGAATAATCAGGTCACGTATCCATAGCAACGGGCCCTCCGACCACCACCGGTCACTATTATTCACTAATCCACGCCTAGTGGGAAAAAACAAAAATAAAAGGAGACGCAGTTTTAACACTCGACCTGAGATGATGTCATCCTGATCACATGACCTTAAAACAACCCTCTGGAGGCGGGGCCACAGTTTCAGATCGTTTTAGACACATTCCCACAAATGTAACTCCGTTTCCATTTGATGGAGCCACGAGAAACTTCCTGCACCGGAATATTTCCCTCGGAAAAGCCTCAGCCAAGAGCCGGAGAGAGATGATGTTCCTGTCAGACAGCGAGCAGGGCGCCTTAACGCCAAACTGTCGTGAGACAATTTCAGCCAATCGGCATCAGGATTATTGGGATTGTTTTGCTACGCGTCTCCTCCTCGTCTCCGGGGAAGGCAGGAAGGAAAAATAGTCTCAGACGTACCAAAAAATATTTAAAGAGCTTCTCCGGGAGAATCAGCCGACCAATCATACGCCCGGAAAAGTTGGAGCGCCGCTAAAATGTCTGACAGCTGCTTGTTCAGGAGGTGGAGCAATGAAGCCCTGCTCCAGGTCCACACAGCGAAACAGTCCAGGTCCACAGAGGGAAACAGTCCAGGTTCACAGAGTGAAACAGTCCATGTCCACAGAGGGAAACAGTCCATGTCCACAGAGTGAAACAGTCCAGGTCCACAGAGGGAAACAGTCCAGGTTCACAGAGTGAAACAGTCCATGTCCACAGAGGGAAACAGTCCATGTCCACAGAGTGAAACAGTCCAGGTCCACACAGCAAAACAGTCCAGGTCCACAGAGGGAAACAGTCCAGGTCCACAGAGGGAAACAGTCCAGGTTCACAGAGTGAAACAGTCCATGTCCACAGAGGGAAACAGTCCATGTCCACACAGCAAAACAGTCCAGGTCCACAGAGGGAAACAGTCCAGGTTCACAGAGGGAAACAGTCCAGGTTCACAGAGGGAAACAGTCCAGGTTCACAGAGTGAAACAGTCCATGTCCACAGAGGGAAACAGTCCATGTCCACAGAGTGAAACAGTCCATGTCCACAGAGTGAAACAGTCCAGGTTCACAGAGGGAAACAGTCCAGGTCCACACAGCAAAACAGTCCAGGTCCACAGAGTGAAACAGTCCAGGTCCACAGAGGGAAACACGTTGGTCGACGCGTCAGCCGTTCTCCTCCTCTCCTCCTCCTCTCCTCCTCCTCTCCTCCACGGCGCTCCCTCCCGGCCTCCTCTTTGAGGAGCCGCTCCATTTATTCGGAGGAGCTGGTCGACCTGGACGGCGTTCCGGAGACGCGTCAGACTCCTCCTATCAGCCGGTCCTTGTTTGAGACGCACCGGAGGATGAAGAGCCACCGAAGAGGAGGAGGAGGAGGAGGATCTTCTTCTGCTGAGAGAATGAAATGAATCCGTCCGCATACATTAACATACATTAACATATATTAACATACATTGTGTCGTTAGTGAAGGGAAGGTCATTTAAGGAAAGTAAAGTTAGCTTTAGCTTTACCGTTTAAATAAGACGGAGGTGAAACCCGGCCCCCGGGTTCTCTTTGATCTTTGGCGACGGTTCCTGTCATGTGGGCGTGGCCCCGCAGTAATTACCTTTAATTAGAAACGACTTTTCTACATCACACTTCAGGTGACAAAAATCAACAAACGAATGAATTTGATGTTAATCTTCAGACTCACATTAACGTTAAAGAACTAAAACTAAAACAGATAAAAACAATTTGAAGGAATAATTCAGGAATAAATCTGGGAGCCCGGATTAGGGGGCAGAAACGAGGCCGGGGTTCGGGTTCGGGTTCGGGTTCATCTCGATCTCGAGATGCATCGTCATGGTAACCTGAAAACACCGTTCAGGTTCAACCCCCCTCCTGGGGTCCATTAGCAGGTCCCGTGGGAGGGATCCCGACCTCTGACCCGGACAGGTAATGAGGGTTGTAGAGAAGTGAGGGTCAAGGCTCACCTGCCGGCAGGTGGACGGCGAGGCGAAGGACACCCGAGACCTCCGCTCTCTAATCTGCTGTGTCCTAATGAGTCATCGAGCCCCCCCCCCCCCGAGGCCTGTTGTGGTCTTTGAGTAATTACATCGTGGCCGTTTAAAGCGGGACAATGTCCGGCTTCAGGTGGGAACGTTGGGGCGGCGGCTTCGGTTACCTGTGGATCCCCCTGAAGACAGAGCGTCCTTGTTCTGCTCCTGAGGGGGGAGGCGAGGGGGGGGGGGGGGGGGGGGGAGAGAGGTCTTCCCCTCCCCGGCCGACTTCTCAGGAGGATTAAACGGTGGAACGTCTCGCCGGTTGAAAGCGGCGGCGGAGATCGGATGTTGCGTTCAAGGACAATCGCTTCTCTCAGGACTTATTGTCCCCCGACGGGAAGAAAAGGCCTTTGATGGGACAGCTGAGGTCCAGATGTCCAGTTGGGACGTCTGGCCTGCAGGATCCGCTTTATTCTGTAGACAGGAAACAGACGGGAGGCTTTCCGGTCGGGATCCAGAAATCTGGCGGTGGGAGGAGGAGCTAAATGTCTCATGCTTCCTGTTTGGGAGGTTTGCGTCCTGTCCCGGCGAGTCGTCTCCGATCCTCGTCCCGGCGAGTCGTCTCCGATCCTCGTCCCGGCGAGTCGTTTCCGATCCTCGTCCCGGCGAGTCGTCTCCGATCCTCGTCCCGGCGAGTCGTCTCCGATCCTCGTCCCGGCGAGTCGTCTCCGATCCTGGTCCCGGCGAACAAACACAATGCTGTGTTTGTTCAGCTTTACCTTTACCTGAGCTTGAAATCAATTTAATTGTGAAATTAACTCCGCCCTTGTTCAGAAAATACCGAAGTTGGGAAAAGCAGCAATTAAAGTTGCTCTTGAGTTCTTTGAACTCTAAACGGCTGCGTTTGGATGATTATTCTGTTTTAAGTAAGAGTGGTTTTCAAATTAGACCATATAGAACTGAAGTGCTTACACACGCCCCCCCCCCACACACACATAATAGGCTACTTCCTGTCTATTCCCCCCGTGTGCGTCGCCAGGATTCGTCTCCTGCTGGAGGGAAAATGAATAATAAATTGTTCTAAAGTAGAGGGGAATTATACATTATGGCAGAGTGTGTCCACTCTAATGGCATGTGGCCCATTTTAATGGCTGGACCGGCCCACAAAGTGCTGCAGCCCCCCCGAGTGGCCGTAAACCTGCCGACAGCCCCGGGCCGTTTGGCGTGCGGCTCGCACGCCAGATTTATGGCTCGCATTTGTTTCTGCTCAGCGCAGCAGAAAACAACGACACGGCGAATCGACCGAACAAGTTGTTCACCGCCGGCTGAGGAAGAGGAGCGCCGGTCGCTCTGCCGCGCCCAATCAGGCGAGCGTTCATAAACCAGCAGAGAGAAGAATCCGAGCCGACAGGAAGCAGCTGTCGCCCAGTTTGCTGCTCGGAAGAACAGAGCGGGACAGGAAGCGTTGCTGCTAGCGTCCAACGGAGGGGGGGTCACCGTCACGGCAGCCAAAGACTTCACTGTGTGGACCCGGACTCTTTCACCGTGTGGACCCGGACTCTTTCACCGTGTGGATCCGGATTCTTTCACCGTGTGGATCCGGACTCTTTCACCGTGTGGACCCGGACTCTTTCACTGTGTGGACCCGGATTCTTTCACCGTGTGGATCCGGACTCTTTCACTGTGTGGACCCGGACTCTTTCACCGTGTGGATCCGGACTCTTTCACCGTGTGGACCTGGACTCTTTTACTGTGAACCCGGATTCTTTCACTGTGTGGACCCGGACTCTTTCACCGTGTGGACCCGGACTCTTTCACCGTGTGGACCCGGACTCTTTCACTGTGTGGACCCGGACTCTTTCACCGTGTGGATCCGGACTCTTTCACCGTGTGGATCCGGACTCTTTCACCGTGTGGATCCGGACTCTTTCACCGTGTGGACCTGGACTCTTTTACTGTGAACCCGGATTCTTTCACTGTGTGGACCCGGACTCTTTCACTGTGTGGACCCGGACTCTTTCGGCGTGTGGACCTTGAACAAGTTGGCAGTTCGGTGCGAAGTGACATCATCGTGATGTCAGGTTATTGAGGAAATTGAGCAGCGGTTACATCATAGCTTTACAAATGCTAACAGCTATAGCCTACTTAGCATGTCTCAGAAGGAATTCTGCTTGTCATCCAAACCTTGGTGAACAGGTTCAGTCCCTGGAGGAGTGGGCAGGAAACCCCACAAGCGGCAGGTGTAGTCCTGGCGTTTTCATTGGTGGTCTGACCTCAGCTTCCTGTTTCCCATCATTCCTCAGTGGGGGGGCGGATCTGCTCAGTCATGGAGGAGTTCATTAAAGCGAGGGAGGAAGTGAGTGAGCGCTCCCCCCCCCCGTGCATTCATCAACATCAGTTTAATGAAGTGATCAGAGGCTGAGATCAGACGCAGAAATATGACTCCATTAGAACAGGAAGCGGCGACCCGGCCCGTTCGGCCCGTTCGGCCCGTTCGGCCCGTTTCCCGCCGCGCCCTCCAGAAACGGGGAGGATGAATCTCAGGTGTAACTGATCACCTGTCCGTCCTCTCCAAACACAAACAGTCTTTTGTGAATAAAAGGACAATCTTTCATCCCTCGCCGCGGCGGCGGCGATGCTAATAGACTGTTAGCGTGCGGCGCTGCGTAATTGGGTCGCTGGCTTGTTTAACGAAGAGCAATCGGATAGTTAGGAGGGAGAGCAGCAATCGGTCCGCCTCCCCGTGAAACGAGCCGCGGAGGAGCGGCGTCCGTTATCCCCGGTAAATAACCCCCCCCCCCCCCCCGCTGACATCATAAAGCCGCTGGAGCGCGTCGTAAACATGACACGCCTCCCGCGCTAACATTTAGCACCGCTTCGTTCGTAGCAAATGAACCAGCGGCGCTTATTTATGACGTGTGACGTTCTGGATGGGAGGTTCTGGACGGGAGGTTCTGGACGGGAGGTTCCGGACGGGAGGTTCCGGATGGGAGGTTCTGGACGGGAGGTTCTGGAGGGGAGGTTCCGGATGGCCGGTTCTGGATGGCAGGTTCTGGATGGGAAGTTCTGGACGGGAGGTTCTGGACGGGAGGTCCCGGACGGGAGGTTCCGGATGGGAGGTTCCGGATGGGAGGTTCTGGACGGGAGGTTCTGGAGGGGAGGTTCCGGATGGCCGGTTCTGGATGGCAGGTTCTGGATGGGAGGTTCTGGGTGGGAGGTTCTGGACGGGAGGTTCTGGGTGGGAGGTTCTGGATGGCCGGTTCTGGACGGGAGGTTCTGGGTGGGATGGGTTTGGAACCGGAGGACTCGGAGGTTCCGACGGAGGTGTGAAAGAGTCCGGTCCGCCCATGGACTCATAAAGAACTTCAAACACATGGAAAGTGTTTGGTGCCCCGCCCTTCATCTTCATCTTCATCTTCATCTTCATCGTTGTTTGAATCTTACATAAAACATTGGCAACAAGAGGAGCCGGAATGCAGCGGCGTTCCCTCGGCGTTCCCTCGGCGTTCCCTCGGCGTTCCGCGTCCGCCCGCGAGATGAAATCCTTTTCAGCACGATTTAGGGTCCGACCGGGCCGGCGAGCAGAATTATGGCAGCACTTCATGCCGAGGCGCCGTTCCTCACGGCGGCGGCCATCTTTTATTGGCACAGGGGAAATTGCGTATTGATTGCTGTCGGTCCGTGTTTGATGTTCCCCGGGTCGGAGCGGACCGGAACCCGATCGTATTTCTGCATCATTGATTATCGACCGACTGAAATCATCATTCAATCTGCAGACTTTTCCCAGATTGGGATATAATCTGGGAATGCTTTTATGTGGTTCTGTTTCAGATACAAAAGCCCCGCCCCCTGACGCCCCGCCCCCTGACCCGGCAAAGTCGAATTACAGGCAGAAAATAAGCAGCCATTTTATTCACCTCGTCGTCGGGTGGGTCAATTTAAGAGATTAAAAGATGCTGTGGCTGAAAGGGAGGGATGGAGGGATGGAGCGATGGAGGGGTGGAGGGGTGGAGGGATGGAGGGGTGGAGTCTGTTTTCACTCTAATCTGTTTACTTTGTAATTTGTGTTTTCAGATCGAGTCCATTCATTCTGCTTAACCTGACACTTTACTCAGCGTGTGTGTGTGTGTGTGTGTGCGTGTGTGCGTGTGTGCGTGTGTGTCTCTTTTACGCAGACGTGAGGCTTTAATGGACGCCGGCGCGGCGAGGCATCGCCGTCCTAACCGGACGCCGCCGCCGAGGCGTGCTGCTGTTTCTGATTTAACGAAGGCGAACGCAGTGGACGGCGAGCGGAATGGTTTTCTGACGCGGCGCTCCTTAAATCAGCGCCGGTCGAACAGAAAGAGAAGCTTCTCATTGGCTGTTTGTCGCGCTCGCTCATTAATATGCGCAGAACCAACGTCATTAAAATTTAATTCCATCAAATGCCGGTTTTTAGTCCATAAAAGCAGCCAGAAACTTTCAAGGAATGCTCAGAGCTCCGCCCAACCCGGCGTGTCTCGACCAATCGGATCGGGATCGGTGGGAGTCTTGGCCACACCCTCTGTGGTATCCACCTTTAGCTTAGCTTTAGCAACTTCAGAAGCAAACCCAAGGTTGGTGTTTGGGCGAACATTCAGTCGAAGGTGTGGGAAGTCGACGCAGGTATTGATCCTGTTATTGATCAGACCCCCCCCCCCGATCCACTCTCACCGATGCACCTGATCGGCGTAGCGTTCGCTGCTACGCTCCACGCCGTTCGTCTGTCAATGCCTGCAGACGTTTGCTGCGTATTGATCGAGCTCTCCGTTTATCTATAAAAACACGTCAAAATAAAAGTCAGCCTGAATATTTATAAAAGAACAGAATAAAGATGAAGCCGTTCCTTTCCGGCCCCGCCCCTCCTGGAACGCTCCACCGAAGCCGATCCTATTAATCCCTGATTTATTATTTATTCACTTTATTTATTTATAGTGCATTAAAAGATTAAAAGTATCTCATTGAGGATTTTACCTGCTTGAATAAGAAATAAAATGCTCCAAACATAGTTGAAAATGCAAAAAAGTTGAGCAAAGATTATTCGTTCCTCACCAAGCCGCCGGTTCGCAGGCTCTGATTGGTCGATATTTCAGACGCGCCTTCGGTAGTCTCGCCGTAAATGATTAAAGCTGGATGAGCGTGTTTGTTGGACCCCCTCCGGACCGGGCGGGCGCCTCCCATCGCTCCTCGTCCTCTCTGAGCCTGCTGGCGGAATGTCGGATCGGTCCGATCGGATTCCTCGTGTTTTTCCTGCTCGCATCGCTCGCCGGATATTTTCTTTCTTCCGTGTCAGGTGGATACTTTGGGGATTCTGCAGCCTTGAGTCGGTGGCAGTGGAGGCGCCTGATTGGCCTACGGGCCCCGTACTCCAGCCGTGCTCGTGAGCCCCCCCCGCCGCCGCCGCCGCCGCGCTGTGACGGGCTTAGCGGTGATATGAGGGGAAGCGATATCTGCCGACTTCCAAATTCATAAATCTTTTAGATCAGAAGAAATTGAAGCGGCTTGAAAAGCTCGAAGGGGAGATTGACACGTCTGAGTGGCTGCGAGGGCGCGGCGCAGCAAACTGCATGCTAATGCGCCGCCGCGCATGTGTTAGCACGCGAGTGTGGCCGCATGCATTGTGTACGCACTCGGGACGCGTCACCAAGGCGTCCTGTCACGCCTCCGGTCTCGTAGCATCCGACACGTAGCATCCGACACGATGCTCGCTGCTGTCTGCCGGTGGGCGGGGCCTCTCTTTAAATGCAGCGCAGGTCGAACCTTCCGTGGAGTCGTTTCCCACGCGATGAAACCAAACGCTCCTTTTTGTCCGTCTCCTCAGACCCTCGGCGGCGAAGAGGAGCGGCGGCGTGGCGGTGGCGGCGGCGGCTGATTGACACGTCCAAATGAAGGCGCGGTCTGCTGAGAGGTCCCGGCGTATCTTTTTCACATCATTACTGTGAACATCAGTAATTTCCATCATGGAAACGGCGGCGTCCCCCGACAGGCTCTCATCGCGCTCCGACATCCATCCGGGAAATGATGGAATTAGACGGGAGGAGGGCTCTGGCGGCGCGGCGCCGTGATGAGGGGGGGGGAGCTAATTACCCTTTTATTGCTAGGGACCGAACCCCCGTCCCGGGAGGCCTCGCCCCGTTTGAGACGAGGAGGATCCAGCACGCCACATTACCTCACTGCGACTCTGTAACGCCGTCGTATTATGAGCGGCGTGTCGGCGCCCAACGCCTGCCGCCATCACCGGCGTTTTAAACGGTTCATTAAGGAGCTTCCTGTTCACCTGCGGGGAAGTCGCTGCCGCACGGCCTCCGGCTAACAAGGTTCTAAATACGCAGCAGCAGGAGGGAAACAAGCGATCGAATATCCACGCGCACCTGAATGCATCCTCAAGGGAGGGAACAAGCAGCGCCGTCGAGCAGGAGGGGGCGCCGTGCTCCATTACGGATTCATTTAGAATGACATCCAACAGGAAGTGAATTAGAACTGGCAGGCTACGGAGAAGGAATGAAAACCCGAACCCGTCTCCATGCCGGCTGGACCGGGAGCCGGATGGAGGAACGCCGCAGCTCCGGACTTTGTGAGAGCTAAGTCGCTAACGCTCACCGGTGACGGCGGTCACCTTCCCGTTCTCCTTCCACGCCATCCCGCCGGATTCAACCTCCCGACATCCGGTCGGATGAGATCATCGACGCCGGCTCAACGCGATGATGTCACGTCACTGAAACATCTTCTTCATCCGGCAGCACCAGGAAACGTTTTTAATTCATCCTTTCATCATTTAGTCATTCCAGTTTCCCTTAAATGGCTCCGGAGCGCCGCCGTCCCTCCTCCGAGTCCTCCCGCCCCGCCCCCTTTTACGCTGCCCCGCCTCCCGAGAACGAGCCTAAAACAGAACCTGGACCTGCTCTGTTCCGGCCACGCCTTTAATGGAAGCTGCAAACATCGGAACAAGCGAAGATAATGGTGGAACCGGGTGGAACCGGGACCGGGACTGATCTCAGCCGTCGGCCCTGAAGGAACGTCATTCGGCTCGCCCCCCCCCCCCCCCCCTCGCCATCTCTGAAGTGCAGTCAAACTCCCCCCCGGGGAGACGCCTGTTCGTGGAACGCCGCTCGTCCCTCGCCATCCATCACCATCAGGATGAAGGTGGCGTCTCTCCGCCATCTTCCCTTTCCTGCTTTCATTGAGCGCTGGCGCCCGTCCAGACGCTAACGAGGACAGCCTCTTGTCGTTTTTCTGCCGACGCGGCGTCTTTTTTCCCCCCGTTGTCATAAAGCGGGGGCCGGTTAGTGGCGGCGACGCGACTCTTAAAATGTCACACGGGAGAAATATGTTGAGGGAACCCGTGGTCAGCGTTTTGGGAGGAAGAGGAGGAGTTTTAGTGGTTTGTAGTCCCGGACGTCCTCCCCCAGCATGCTGGCGGCGCGTCCGTTAACGAGCACTCTAAGCCCCCCCCCCCCTCCAGCCCCGTTAAAGACCCCCATCACGACGCAACACGCCAGGAAGTGGCGCCATTACAAGGCGGCATATGGCCGCCGATGATCTTCCTCTGGTGGATCGCCACGGGACGCTTCCTGCAGCCGAGGACGGGTTCTGAAACCGGTCCAGATGTCCCAGCCCCCGTCCTGATGTCTGGCTGCTTCAGCGGCGGCGGCGGCGGCGGCGTGCTGGACGATAATGACTTTAATGAGTATGGTTTTAATAACGGGTGAGGGCGGATTTATACTCAGGAGCAGGTAGCTCGGCCTGGAAATGAAATCGGGCAGGTGGGAGAATCGCGTTGGACACGCCCACCTGTACGCACACGCTTTGAATTGAAATGCGTTTTGCGATGAGAACCAGGTTGGAGGCGTGGCTTTTTCTGGTCCTGGAGTCACATGATTCAACCACAAGACCGTTGCTGCTGTCGGTCCACTGACACACCTGGGACGCACCTGAGCTCTCGCAGGTGAGGATCGCCTGCAAGACGAGGACACAGATGGACGTCTTCAATACGTTGACTCCTCACCGGCTTGGAAGAAGCAGCTTTTCTTCCTGAACAAAAATGGCGTTCAACACTAAACATCAGTTAGCTAATTATATATGAAATGCTAAATTATGTTAGCTTTGGCTGCTCTGGGCTACAATCGTGTTAGCTTTGGCTGCTCTAGGCTACCATCGTGTTAGCTTTGGCTGCTCGGGGCTACAATCGTGTTAGCTTTGGCTGCTCGGGGCTACAATCGTGTTAGCTTTGGCTGCTCTAGGCTACCATCGTGTTAGCTTTGGCTGCTCTGGGCTACAATCGTGTTAGCTTTGGCTGCTCTGGGCTACCATCGTGTTAGCTTTGACTGCTCGGGGCTACAATCGTGTTAGCTTTGGCTGCTTTGGCCTACAATCGTGTTAGCTTTGGCTGCTCTTGGCTACCATCGTGTTAGCTTTGGCTGCTCGGGGCTACCATCGTGCTAGCTTTGACTGCTCGGGGCTACAATCGTGTTAGCTTTGGCTGCTCGGGGCTACCATCGTGTTAGCTTTGGCTGCTCTAGACTACCATCGTGTTAGCTTTGGCTGCTCGGGGCTACCATCGTGTTAGCTTTGACTGCTCGGGGCTACAATCGTGTTAGCTTTGGCTGCTCTGGGCTACCATCGTGTTAGCTTTTGCTGCTCTGGGCTACCATCGTGTTAGCTTTTGCTGCTCTGGGCTACCATCGTGTTAGCTTTGGCTGCTCTGGGCTACCATCGTGTTAGCTTTGGCTGCTCTGGGCTACCATCGTGTTAGCTTTTGCTGCTCGGGGCTACCATCGTGTTAGCTTTGGCTGCTCTGGGCTACCATCGTGTTAGCTTTGGCTGCTCGGGGCTCGCCGTAGATAAGGTTGTGTCGACAGCAGCCGGTTTGACTTTTTTTATTTTATTTGTGCGAGATATTTTTTTTCATTTCCATAAAGACAATTAGATTCAAGTTTGGCAGAACATAATTAAAACATGACCATAATTACCCCCCCCCCCCACAAAACAAAATGCCACCCGAAGACTGTTTTCCGCTTCTCAAGCAGAATCGTGGTGTAAAAGTTGTTGGTTCACATCCCACCTCCAACATGTCAGGGACGAGCAGGGATCAACTCAATTGTCCCATCAAACAGCCAATCTCACGCCGCCGCACATCAAGGGAGATGACTCGCCCCTTTTAATTGGCTCCAGTCGGTCGTCTCCACGCCGCTCTGATGCGCCCGGGATAATGTGCGAGACACATTTGGATTTAATTCCCCGACATTTCTGCTCATTTGATTTTGAGTCTGAGCTCAGAGATGACGAAGGGAGGAAGAGGAGGAGGAGGAGGAGGAGGTATAATTGAGAGGGAGAGAGAATGACTGGAGGTGACACATGGAGAACAAGAGTGTGGATTTAAAACATGAAAGGGAGTCGGATGAGTCGGTCCGACCCGTCGCATCGAAACACCCGGAGATGGAGAGTGACTCATCCGAGATAAAAGAGGGAAGGGGGGGCTCGGCCGCGGCGGCTAACGAGCCCCCCCCCTCACATCCAGCCCTCATTGTTTATTGATGCCTCGCCCTGAGCTCCAGACCAGAGCAGACGATCACCGCTTGCCCATCGTGCCGTTTTAGAGGCCGTTAGCATAAAAGCAATCGTTTTTTTAAAGGCTTTTCTTCTGATGCACTTCAAAAACGGTCTTGGTGGGCCGCGGCGCTGGGGGAGGCGGAACCCGCCGTGTTCCCCGGACGGCGTCAGGCAGCTGAAACGATGAAGACTTTGATGCAACCGAGCGGCGAAGGCTTTCTCTGTAAACTAAACAAATACTTTGGCTTTGCTGCGAAACAGAGAACGCGGCGGCGGCGGCGCGTTGGCACGACCTGCATGCTCAAACCAACAAAGAAGAAGATAAACCGCGTGGTTTCAAATATTCATGTGTCGGAGCAGCGATCCCAGATCAGGAGAGGAACTCTGTAAGGGGGGGGGGGGGGGGGGGCTACGTCTACCTGAGCCGCCCAGCAGACCTGTTCACCGTCCCGCCGTCCTCAGGATGACACCGATGAAATAACTTTCTGCCACGCCCGCAGGGAGTCGGTGTCGTCCATCCATCGCCATGACGACAGACTCCCTCCCCATCAGGCTGCTTTTAGGAGAAGCTGCTAATTAGCCGCGGCGATGATAAGTGCTTGTTGTGCTGGTGAACCTGGACTTCCTCACCTTGGATGGACTGTAAAGGTGACCCGGTGGGGGGCGGGGCCTGAATGCTAGTCAGGAACTTGTTCTGTAGATTTTAGTTTCACGTAAAATTTGAACATTTTGGGCTCAATGGATCAGTTCGGTGTCGGATCGTCGAGCTTAGCCGATTGGAGCTGCTCCTCATTCAGGGCGGGGTCTCCTAGGATGGCAGACCCCGCCCTGAATGATTGGTGGTCAGGTTGCACTGTGGGTAATTGATGATCAATTCAAAGTGATGAGATGAAAATCATCCAAATCAGTGTAGTGTGTGTGTGCGTGTGTGTCCGTTCGGAGGGGGGGGGGGGGGGGGGGGGACACATGATGCTGAAAGCAGGAAATTCCCTCCTGCGTAGATTTACCTCATAGTCCCGAGACAGTTTCCTCAGTGATATCATCTCTCTCTCACACACACACACACACACACGCACACACACACCTACACGCACGCACGCACACACACACACACACCTACACGCACACACACGCACGCACGCACGCACACACACACACACACACACACACACACACACGACTGACTCTAAAGCTCTTTTCATGGTGGTGAAGTTGAGAGCGGCAGGGTGGAGGTTTGGTTCATCCTCCCGTGGAATTGGATTATTCTGGATGAGAAGAAGACCCCCCCCCCCCCCTCCCCTCCCCCCCCCCCCCCTCCTTCCTCCTCCTCCTCCCTGCAGAGATGGACACATGCACTTTATCGTGTAGAACTGCGCGCGGTGGAAGTTTCTCTCCTTCTTTCTGTCAACATCTGCAGCTTTTGAAGTCGGAGTTTGAATCCCGGCGTTCCGGCAGCCGGCGTTTATCCGGGTTCTTCTCCGTGATGTGATCTGGAAGGTGTCTGTGTTGCTGCATTACTACAGCGCAAGCTAGCTGCTCAGACACCTTTGTGTTGCTAAACCTGAAGCCTCCATCCATTTGCACTCTCATCCAGGGCTGCTAATCGATAGCATGATGCTAAGCGGGGTGCTCCTCCAGAGGACGTTGTTCCCAGTCCTCCCAGTCTCCTCTGACGTGACCAGGTGTTTCATACACAGTTCTTTGCAGCTCTTTTGGGACATCCTGCTTGGTGTTAATATCAGGTGAGGCCGGCCGGCGGTGATAAATCCACAGGAACGTCAGGACTATCCATCTTCGGTATTCCGAGCGTGTCTGGGAGCAATAACTCAGACAAATGCAAAATGTCACTGTACAGCTTTAATCCAGCGCTAAAAATGATCCTAACAAATGTCAGCATGCGCTAACCTTCACGGCGATGAGAAGTTGCCATCTGATCAATTACATCGCCGGCCGCCGACCTTTAGCATCATTTGTTTAAAGGAGAATGTCGTTTGATTAGCCCTAATTGCTCCACTTTAGCCGGCTGCCGCTAACGAGAAAGGCCTCTTCACATCCTGAGCCGCAAACTGAAGCAACGCGCGAAGCTTAGCGCCCAAGGCTTGACCTTTGACCCCGGACGATCCCGCGGATGTCTTACAAGCTTCAACCAGAAACTCGTTTCTGAGACTTCGGGACGTGTCGTTGTTTGTTCTTTATTCTTTAGAGGCAGAACGTTTACGTCCAGATACACAATTAGCGACGTAGCACCCTGAGTTCATGTTCAAGGCTAGCGTGAGGAGCTAACAACACTGCTAACCTATCTGAAGCTAGCACATTCTACCATGTTGGAGAAGCTAACGTCAATGCTAGCCTGTTGGAGAAGCTAGCATGGCTGTCCAGCAGGCAGCGTCACCGTGGCGACCAGGCATCGCTGTTCACGCCTCCACCTTTCCGTCTCTCTTCTCGACGGCGCTGATGAAACACGTTTCTGTCCTGTCCATAATATGAGGGGCGCCGTGGCAACGGTTCCATTGTCCTCTGGAGCCGGAATAAGATCCCAGCATTCCTCCAGAGACGTCTGAAAAGCAGCTTGAAATAAATTCAACTCCACGAGCGACGCGTCGAGACGAGGGAAGACGATCCGGCCAGATTCCCGCAGCATCCCGGAGATCCCATTCTGACAGATTAACGGAGATGATGCGTCTCATTTCAGCTCCTTCCCGGCATTTGAAATGACTCTGATTGGCCGAGTGGGAACGCCGGCGACAAGCTCAAAACAAGAAGTCCCGTTTGTCTGTGATTGGTCCAGACGGGCAGACGGCTGGTTTCCACTCCGCTCACGCAGCGGCGCAAAAACATCGCAGAATAATTCATGTAGCATGAAATGTGAATGTAGCTCCGCGCGGCTGTCAGCATCCCAGCAGCCGTTTAAGGCTGCTGATGGGGGGGGGGGCACGGAACCGTCCTTCCATCCGGATGAAGTAAAACCACCTCGGTCCTGGAAACCCGCCTGCTTCCTGAAAGGACCGGCGTGTAATAAAATAAATAATAGGAATGTGGGTGTAACCACTAAACCTTATGTTATACACTTGTAATAACTATTAAAGGTTTATTACGCCAATATCGACTCAACGTAACACATTTGTTGAAGTTGTCGTCTCAGTAGTCGCTTCTGACCCCGGGGTTAAAGGAAACGTCCGCCTCTAATTAGCTACAGCAGCTATACAGCTCAGCTACCTGTAGGGGCAGCGTCACCGACCCGTCGCCGTGACCCATCCGTTGTTATTAAAGGAGACGCCTTTCTTAAGCTCCGCCTTCATGTGAAACCTTTCAGTCTAACGACATCACGAAGATGGAAGATCCATTTCCAAAACTTTTTTTTCGTAAACTTTCCAGCCTTGATGTGACGTCTGGAAACATTTCAGACGAAAGCAAAACAACGTTTCTGCCGTTATTTGGCTCCGGAATGTTTTTATTAGCGTGAATAAAGTCGGGCGACGCCTCCGCGGTTTAGGGAACAGACACGGAAACGGCTCGGTGGCGGTAGAGATCGGGACGGCGGCGTGCTCGGCGTGCTCGCGGGGCGTGAACTCTGACACGGCGTGATGGATCACCCAGGATTCATCGAGGTGTCAACAGAGCGTCCCGGAGCGCCGCCGCCGCCGCGCTAACGGGAGATGGATGGAGACGTACGGCGTCCCGGTGTACATAGTCGTATGCTCTTTGCTCTTCACCCCGCCATCCATCATCATTTGAAACTCATACGCCGATGGATGCACGCACGCCCATCCGTCAGGGGCGGGAAATCAGCGATCCGCCACGTCACACGAGACAAACACGAGTCGCAGAAGAAGAAGAACCAACGACTGGATCGATGCTTGAAGTTCCCTCCGGCTTTTACCCGCTGATCAGGAACGTTTTGAGGACGTGAACTTTTCTTCAAAGCGCTAATTTATCAAGTTTACAAGAACTCTGGCAAGCTCCGCCCCTTGGGACGCCTCCCCCTGCGTCAAGACACGCCCTCGATTGATGAATGGCTGCATAGTCGCGACACAGAGGGAAAGGTGAGCCCATCCCAGTGCCCCCCCCCCCCCCCCCCGTTACCTTGACGACCTTTGGCGGGATGGGCTTATGACGAGGAGCAGCTTAAAGGGGCGGGGATTATCGGACTCGGATGGGAACGACCCATGAGCCCCGGCTGCTGCAGGCAGAAACAAAGACCGCTCACCGGATCCATCCGGAACCGGCCCGGTCCGGGAGCGCCGTGGTTCCGGAATCCGGAGCTTCGGCAAACAGCTGCTCCGTCCCCGCGTAGCTTTGAGTCGGGATCAAACAACCAGAACTTTTCAAACGCAAACTGACGTTGTAGCGATGAAGAGCTTCATGTCCGCCGGCGCCTTGAAGCGCCGTCAGTCACCTGTCGACAGGTGTGTGATCCGGGACGCCTCGATGCGCTCGCTCTTTACAGCCGGGCTGCCGAGCCTCCATTGACTCCTCCTCCCTGCTCCCTCCCAGCGTCCGGCTGCTCGCTGAGGCGATGGCGGAGTCGGCATTTAGGGGCGGCCTGTCCCTTTAAGAGCTGAAACGGAGCGAAGAACGAATCGGCTGGAAGTATTTACATCATTTTTAAACGCTTTCCTCCAACATGAAAGCGTCAACAATCAGAAGCTGATTTACCACCTTCTGATGAATAAACGAGTCGACGCGTTCGGCTCGCCCGCGTTCCCGCCGGCGCCGCCGCCGCCGCCGCCGCCGCGCTTTCCTCAAACATGAAATATTCAAGGTGCAATTTGAGGAATGCGATCCGGCGATAATAATAACCTGCGGATTGCAAACAGGGCGACGGCGCGTCCTTATTTATCCGTTTGAATAAGAACGCCAGAACGCCGCTCGACTGCTCCCGTCTTT
>NC_090902.1:716679-743935 GCF_040956055.1 Brachionichthys hirsutus
AATGGCGTCCGTTTCCTTCCTCCGGTCGGCCCGCCGACGGATCCCGAACGGACGAGTCGGACGCCCGGAGGTTTGCGCCGATGACTAATCCGACCAGAACAGGACCAGCAGGATCCGGGTTCTTTCCGACGGCATTCCCGATCCTGCTGGAGGCCGGTCCAGTCGTCCACAGACCCCAAACCAGAATGATTGACAGGCACCTATTTCCAACACGTGTCCTCTGATCATCGGTCATGTGACTCATCAAGGCCGCTTCCCGCCGGCGCCCTCGTCAGCGCGGATCAGCGAGCTAATTACTCCGGCCTTCCCGGCGACACCGCCGGCTCTCTGCCTTTGAGTGCTAATGAGAATCGGCTCCGGCGCACACAAACAACGACGGGAAGATATTTAATAGTAATTGTCTGGCAGCAACAAAAGACGATGACACGTCGGCGCGAGCCGCCGCCGCCGCTAATTGAGCTCAGTCGTACCTGGAGATTTATGGCGGAGCCGAGCGGAGAGTCGTCCTCTGCTCTGCAAGGACGACTCTCCGCTGCCGGGAGAAGAAAGGAGACGCCGGCGGCTTTGAAAGATCACAAACACACGGAAGGGAAAAGGGTTTTATCTCCGGTAAACACAATCACACGTCCAGGAAATGAGCTCCAACACTTCCTGGATTCATTTAAAAAGAAAAACCAAACCGGCTTCGGGAGAGATAAAAACCGAAAACACCTCTTAGAGGTCGGCTCGCTGCCACGCCGTCCTCATTATTCACACGGCAAAAACCGGAACGGCTTCAGGGACCTCTCGGACGCCTGAGCAGCGGGAAATCCGGGCGGAGGCGGAGTTAAAGTAGACGGACGCCAGGGAGCAAATAGTTTGAGACGCTAGCACGAGTC
This sequence comes from Brachionichthys hirsutus, assembly GCF_040956055.1. Taxonomy (NCBI): domain Eukaryota; kingdom Metazoa; phylum Chordata; class Actinopteri; order Lophiiformes; family Brachionichthyidae; genus Brachionichthys; species Brachionichthys hirsutus. Next base: position 717,558 of record NC_090902.1, read on the forward strand.
GTGTTAGCTCCTCTCAGTTCATTTGGGTGGGTGGGGGGGGGGGCAGGAGGACGGGGCCCGGCCGGCGGCTCCTTCATGGTTCTGTTAAACGGCGTGCGCCGACCCGACCCAGGCCCGGGTGGTTATTAAATATTGCTTCAGGTTCCTCCCGTCAGAGCGGCGACGCCTCAGCAGAAGTTAAACAACTTCCCGAAGCTCAGCTGGGAATCATAACGTTCCGGTGAATTACAGAAATGTCCTTTCCCGGGTTTTACGGCCTTCCTGTTTTATTGTGGCGGCGCCGTCCCCACAGAACTGTTTGGAAAATTAAACCGCCACCTTCGGTTTCAGCGAGGAAGACGATGGTACCGGCGAGACGAAGGGCTGTCTGAAAGCTTTCGACTCTCAGACTCAGATCCCGGCGGATCTGCAGAGCTCGTTTCTGCCGCCAGCCGTCAGGAGCGTCCGTTTAACGTGAGGCGGGTCTGATGAGAGGGGGCGGGTCTGATGAGAGGGGGCGGGTCCAGGTTGGGAAAGCCACACCTGACGCCGCTGCCGTGTTTTCTTCTCCTCTGACATTAAAGACTTTGTGGATTCAGATTTAGTTTTCGGAAACTCTTGCAATCTGAAACGGAGCGATTCCAAAGGTAACAGCTCGGGGGGGGCGGAGTCACAACGGTTTACCAACGAAGAAGACAAGCGAGGTGGAACCATAAAGCTCATGTTGGTTGGTTTTTGACACGTTTCATCAGAACCGACGGTGGATTTTTGGACTCCTTTCATAAAGCGAGACAAACGTCTTTTCACCGGCGCTCCTTTGTATTCCGTCCTCCGCCGGCGGCGCTTTTTGTTTTGATCATGACGAATCCAATTAAATTGCTGTCGGAATAATCGGAGCTTCGTTTGACTTCCTTTCAGCCGTTTCTTATTTTTCCAACTTAAATGAAAAAGTTAAATCGAAGGCGACCGACTGAAGGACAAAGACAGACCTTGAACGAGTCAGCCAGACGGGAGACAAAGGAACCGGAGGGACAGCCCGGCAGCCATTGGTCCGGCCGGCCGGCCGGCCGGCGGCGTGCGGGAACCCGATTGGTGCGGCTCGCCGCCGCGTTATCCGGTTCCAACCGGCCGTCTTTGGACACTCACCAAACGAAACCTGGAGCCAGTTTCTCATGAGAAGATCTGACTGGACCAGCACAGCGAATAGAAGATGACCCCCCCCCCCCCCACACCGGGCCCCAAATAGCCCCGCCCCCCCGGTTGAAGATGGCATGGAAGTCAGAGACGAGAGGCGGCGCCGCCGAAGACTCGCGACTCGCCGCCCGCTCTGACGGGAAGTTGGCAGCAGTTTTCCGCTGGAGTCGTCTTTGCCGGTTTTCCCCGGTGACCCGCCTGGCAGCGTTCCAGGTTCAGCTCGGATATTCTGAAGGTTGATCCAGTTCCTGCATGTAGGAGTTTGAGACGCGGCTTCGCCGGCGACCTCCAGTTCAGCCGGAATAAAACGCGAACTCCGGTTGAAGCGGCGTTCGGATAAGAACCGCTGCGTCGGCCCGAACATCGCCCGCCTTTTGAAGAAACGGCGAACAGACGCGTTAAAAATGCAAATGTCGGCGAGCTTGGAGCAGAAGGTGCGTTGCAGCCGAGGTCAGAACGCATCCCATCCGGAAAACAGGAGCGAAAACAAGCCGGGAATCATTTGGGATATGTCGGAAAAGGTTTTCCAAGACTGCAAATCATGTAAAGAAGCTCAGACGGAACGCGTATCCGTGCCCTCCGCCCGATGGAGCGCTGCATCCGGAGGCAGCGGAACGGGTCCAAGAAAGACCGGTCCAGAGTCACCGGGGGGGCGAGGACGTTACCGTGACATCATTAACCGGAATAATTAAACACAGGAAATGTTTTAAAGGCCTTTAAGTCTACTTAATGACACATTAGCTCTGCCGCCAGAGCTAATGTGTAGCTAACATGTAGCTAACATGTAGCTAACATCTAGCTAACATCTAGCTAACATGCAGCTAACATGTAGCTAACATCTAGCTAACATCTAGCTAACATGCAGCTAACATGTAGCTAACATCTAGCTAACATGTAGCTAACATCTAGCTAACATGTAGCTAACATCTAGCTAACATGCAGCTAACATGTAGCTAACATCTAGCTAACATGCAGCTAACATGTAGCTAACATGTAGCGCTTGCTCCTCGGCTGGATTCCTTTATGAACGGAATATTTAGCCTCTTCATTTGGGCTCTGGGCCTCCCGATTCATTTCTCCCTGTGGAGGAGGGCGAGGAGGCCGGCTCCGTGGCGCTACGAGGAGGCGTCCTGCCCCTCTTTACCCCCCCCCCCGATGTTTGCCCCCCGACGGTGCAGAACGCTGCACCTCAGAGGAAATCATTTACATTTTAGATTTAAAATCTGCCGCAGGTGAATCTTATAGAGCTCAAACAAAACGAAAATGGAAAACCAGATGGAGCTCGGGGCCCGCCAGTGGCGGAGAGATGGCGGAGGATGGGGGCGGGGCGGACAAAGACGGAACACATCTGTATCTTAAAACCGCCACATGTTGAAGGTCTGCCGTTGTTAGCTTGAAGCTACATCAGGCACGGCGCTGGACGTTAGCGTTCCAGACTTGACAGCTCGTCTTTGCTTTGTGTGATGAAACAAATGACTCTGGCTGCTGATTGGATGCTGCCCAAGCTACGCCTTCCCTGCGTTCAACGGATGCTAATGATTAGCGCCCCTGTATTTTGAGCTAACGCGATGGCTAAACTTGGGCTCCGGCCGTTTCAAAGCGCTGTACACAAAATCCAGCGGCGTGAAAAGCTCGTGTTGCGTCTCCTCGGGAGACTCGGAGCTCCGGGAACGCCGGCGAGTCTGACAGGCCTCCGCTAAAGCGCTAATTGCACCGCAATTACACACATCAAGCCAAGCAGCTAAATCGAGGACGGCGCCATGATAATCAACGCTTTCATCCAGTCGCAGGCTCGTTCTGGAAGCTCGGGCGCCACGGGAAGACAGAAGATGGCGGCATGTCGAAGGAGAGGAGGCGCTGAAGAAGACAGCAGGAAGAGAAAATCCTTTGACGCGTCCCTAAAACTCATCGGAGCGCCTCGCCGTTGCTAATTACCGCGTCACTATTCTCCATTAATGCGCCTTAATGCCAAAATATTACAGCCCTAATCTCGTGCAAACGCTCGCCTGTCACGCTGCCTCAGAGGGAAGTCACAGCGGGCGAGGCGCGCCGAGCCGCCTCGTTTGGGCCCCGTCTCTAAGGCGATTGATCGACCTGAACGATGACCTGAACGACGGCTCGCCTGTTGTGCGACGCGGCCAAACGGCCATCTGACTAAGCAGCAGACTGGAGGACAGCCAATCCGGCGCTCCTCTCCAGCAGCAGTTAAAGGCCTCTTATAGATTTTTCCGGATCGCCGTTGCTCTTCAATCACGGAGCCACTTCATCAAGAGGCATCAATCAGCGGCGAGCGGCGGGCCGAGCGGCGAGCCGAGCGGCGGGTAATTGCAGGGGCCGCTTCCAGCCAGTGATTTCTCCCGGGGAGGCGTCGCCGCCAGCAAGTCGGTCGCCAACTCCCCACCCCCCCCAGAGACGATGGTTCGGTCCACTTCAGGACTGCCCGCCCCCCGTCAGGAGACAGGCGGCACGCTTCCGACACGGATTTGATGGTTACGGAGAGACGCTTCCCAGACGGATTTGGATGGATCCCATCCGCTGATTGCCCATCCCGGTGAATTTCCATTTGGATTCGGCTCCGTACCGCTTTGGAAAACGTTTCCCATCAACTGGAACGTGCGTCTGTACACGGATCAGTCGGAGTTTAATCACATCGGAATCAGAGGCGCGGTCACATGACCTCCCGCAGCTGACGCCTCGCTGCTCGTGTCTCTTTGTTTTCAAAGAGGCAACGGGGTCAAACGGGGTCAAGCTCATCAGTGTGAGAGTGGAAAAACGCCGCCGAGTCAGCGGGTCACGTGACGCCGCCGCCCAACCCAGGCAACCAATCAAATGTTGTTTTCCACGCAGAGGACCCAACAGACTCAATTAATGCTATAAAAGCAGAGAAAGGGATTGTGGGTAATGAGGGAGCAGCACATTTAATTAGCGGCGGCGACCATGCAGCCTCCAGAATAAAAGATTGAAGGCGGATGGAGAGGTGGAGGTGCTGGTTCCCGTAGCAACGGATTAGGATTAGGACGACAGCAGCAACGGGGACATTTTATTTATTGATGAAGTCTTTGTCGATGCTAATGCGGATGCTAACCGTTTAGCACAGCTACGTAGGAAGACGCCATGACTCGCTTCGCCTGTGCCTCGCCTTCTGCCGCTCTACGCCGGCGTTAAAGCGGTGACGAAGAGCGGAGCGAGTCGGGGGGGGCGGGGGGGGGGTGAAGGATGGCGGCGTCACATCCAGCATCAGAAACACCCCAGAGTCTCCTCCCACTTCAACCAGCCACTTAGTCCCGTTTCAGAAGACGAGCAGAGAGGATGACACTTCAGAACGAGAGCATCCCCCCCTCGGAGGAGGAGGAGGAGGAGGAGGAGGGAGAGATCTTCGTCCTCTAACTTATTCTGATGGCGTATCTTCTTCCCATCAGTCACGCGTGGCTGCTAATCCTCTGTTCTTCTGCAGAAAAGAGAACGAGGGAGCAGAGAGCGGTGGGGGGGGGGGGGGGGGGGAGAGTCAGAAAGATGTGATAGAGTATTTGCATTTCTTAGGTGGGGGGGGGGGTTACAGAACAAGCGATGAATCCTCGATGTGAGAAGCCATTATCAGCGCCGAGGTTACTCTGAGGAAGAAAGCGAGTGTGGGAGGAGGTGGAGCAGGTGGAGGAGGTGCAGGAGGTGGAGGAGGTGGAGGAGGTGGAGCAGGTGGAGGAGGTGGAGGAGGTGCAGGAGGTGGAGGAGGTGGAGGAGAGGGGGACCCTGCAGCTCAGAAGGTGAACCATGATCCGGGCCCATCAGAGAACTGAGAGCGACTCTACATGCTCGGAGTGGCGCCGCCGCTCTCGGATCAGAGCCCGACACGATGGCGGCGAGGATCAGAGGAGAAGCCGGCTGAGTGGGCGGGACTTAACGTTCAAGCCCCCCGACGGCGTCCGACGTCTCAATTTATCCACGTTCAGCGGCGCAAAAACGGGATTGATCTGGTTTCAAGAACCAACGACAAATAAATACAATGAAAGCCCGGTAAGAGAGGCCTCATGGGGGCGGAGCTCCAGTAATGCGTGGTTATTCAGGCCTCATGGGGGCGGAGCTCCAGTAATGCGTGGTTATTCAGGCCTCATGGGGGCGGAGCTCCAGTAATGTGTGGATATTCAGGCCTCGTATGGATTTCGCCCATCATGGTGGCGACCTGGCTCGCCACTGCCCCCTACAGGCCGGAGTTCAACTTGAACGTTTGTCCTTTGAGTTTTACCCGTTTTATCTTCTCATCTCGGCCGTAAAGAACCGTTTTCAGCGCCGGACACACTTTAAACCAGAATGAAGTGTGAAGATAACGGGACGTAACCCGAGCGGAACCAACGAGCCGCGCTAATCTGGAGGCCGACAGGTGCAAAGAGGTGCAGCCGGTTCTCCGGCGACCACGTTCTCGCCGCTCTTGAGCAATCAGCTCAGATCCCTGAAGGAATTGGACCGTCTGCATGTTCAGATTTACTGGGAAACGCGTGAGACTAATTACCGGCCGCTGTTGAACCGCTTTCACGCCGGAGAACCGAAGCTAACGGCGGCCTGACTAATGAGTCGTTTGTGTGGATGTCCTGCTGCAGAGACGCCATCCCGGATCCATTAGCGGGAGCGGGAGCGGGCTCTGCTCACCGTCCCGCCGCCCGCCGTCCACCATCTCCCGCTGAAACGCAAACGTCTGCTCACAAATTGAAACAATGAAGGGGAAGCTTGTTTTGCAGCCCACCTTTGTTCCAGGCCAGGCTTGGCTTCCGGGACTCGGGCCGAGCCAATTAAAGCCCCTCCTCCTGCGTGGCGCAGCGAGGCAAATGGATTTTAGTACAGTTCATGATTTCATAGATGATGAAATTGGCAATAATTGCTCCGGCTCCGGCCGATGCAGGAACGTTCCTCCTCCATCTTCGGCTCAGACACAGCGTTCCCGCTCAAATTAAAGCCGCTGCAGATTGTTTCCTAATGAGGCCGGGGCGAGACGAGGCATCTGCGGCGTTCTCCAACGGTTGCTGTGGCAACCGTGATGATTCTTACTTCCTCTTGACCACACAGGAGCACCTCCGCTATTACTGCGAGGTGCTCCTCCATGACGGAGGGCGGCGTTGTGGAGGCGCGAGCCGCCGTTTGGAAAGGCCGTTTAGCCTCCGGTGAGTCATCGCTAAATGCTCCAAAGTACCCGACGCCAACAGTCGGGCACGCTTGGAAGCAAACTTCATGCCGGATTAAAGTTATTCAGCTCAGGGGGAGAGTCAAACAATCCGTCGGTGGAAGGGTTAATAGTGGCTAACGCTAATGTGCTAAATGGAACCCGTTATTTACGTTAAAACATCAAACGTTAGGCTGATCAAGGGGCGACGAGGAAGAAGTGAGGCGCAGAGCATCTGTTGTCCTGGAACCTGATTGGTCGTCATTCCCGCTGACCCGGAGCGCCCTCTCGTTTCCTGTTCCTTTTAATTGGCCCGCCTCCCTGACATCGGCTGTCAGCGTTCCGTCGTCCATCAGAGGCGAGGGAGCGGCGTGAAGTCGTGTCAGGAGGTTGGTCGTCGGGCGCGGCGGTTGAAGGTGACTCCTCGCGTCGTGTCCGGCGGCCGTCAGGACGCCGACCTCCTCCTGCTCCCAACATGACAGGGAGGACGGCTGCTGTCAGCGCGGCGGCCCCGCCTGTCATGTCGCTCGCCCGGCGATGCAGGAAGTCGTGTTTCCAGAGCCGAAGCTTTATTTATTCTCCGTCTGTGGGAGGACGGAGGTGAAGGACGCCCGTTTCCTGTCGTCCCGCCGCCCGTACGGGTTTAAAGACGAGTTCTGACCGCGTCACCAGTGCTGCATTCACGCCACGTCGGAAACGCCGGCGCTGATTCCGACCACGATGAGGTCGGGTTGAGCTCAGCGTAAACGCTTGTCCCCGTTCCAGGTGATGGCGTTCGCCGGTCCAACGCACCGCTTTGCATTTCTTCGTTTGCCGGGAGCTCCGCCCAGAATTCGTTTTTCCCAGCAGCCTTTTAGGGACGTGAGCCACGTAGTCCAGATCGAGTTCTCCTACCTTTATTATGCATAATGGACTTTTAATGACACTATTGGTGAGGTTGGGGGGCGGGGGGGCGGGATTAACGGCACACCTGAGGTGTATTGAGCGCCGGTTTACCTAATGAATGCCAGCCAGGCTTCAGGCCGGTAATGAAGAAACATTCAAACCGGCGTCATCGTCGACGCTCGCGCGAGGAAGTCGATTTGCTCCTCAGCTCGCCTCCTCAGGAAACCGAAGGAGTTAATGCTCCGCCCCCGCCCCCCCGCAGGGAAAGTTATAGATCAGCAAAATGGAGTCGTCGTTTCTCCAAATCACAGCTTCAGCCGCGCCATCCGTCTCAATCCCGTCTTTACGACTCATTCGAAGGCGAGACTCCTGAAGTATTGAACTCCTGGACCCGAGGCCGGTTTTTAATTTTGCACAGAGAATATAAAGTAAAGATGTTAAACTCACATACCCCCCCCCCCCCCACCAAGTACCGCAACGTGTAACTTTACTGTAGTTGTACTAACCCAAATGGCCGTACAAGTAGTGTGGAGCGCTGTCTGGAGCATTTTCAGGTCGTGGCACCGAGTTCTGGCTTTTTTTTTTTGCATTGGAAAACGCTGAGAGGATGAAGTGTCCTAATGAAAACACGTCCTGAACGCCGTCGGGACGTCTCGTTCTGAGGACACGTCACTGCTCTGACACGTCCTCCACGGGGGGCTGAAGTTTGATAGTGAATAGTGAGAAAAGCACCAACGCGATGTGAAAACAAAAACAGGATTCAGAAGGATCCCAGCTTCAAAGAGGGCGGAGTCGATGTGGATGGGTGGGGCACCGGCCAGGAACGCCGCCATGTCGGAGGCATGGACAGGTGTTCCTGGTTGGACGTCACGGAGACGGGATGACATCACAGGGAGGCGGAGCAGACTTGGAGGTCTGTCGTCTCCTTGATTTATATTGATCTGATGAATTGATTGTGGAGGGGTTTCAGGGCGGGGCGACATTTTGAATTGACTTATTATTCTTTCAGATCTTTTCTTCACCTCTAAAGGTGAAATCCCATCAACCACCTGGAGCACAGCGCCACATCCGCTCTACACGCTGCTTTGTTCTTCATCATTATCAAAACCAACACAAAGAGCCCAACGCTAATGCTAACGCTAACGCTAACGCGACCGGAAACCCGAGGAACCGTCTCCAGACTGAAGACTCTAAACCTGAGAGAAGGTTTTAGGTTCCTGAACCGCACGAACACACCCCACATCATCCAAATCCTGCTGCAGACCAAACCCCACCTTAAAATACTGTTGGACTGCACCATTAGCACCGGCTGCAGGGGAGACTAAATCAAAAAAGTAAAGATGGGGAATGAAACTATTTTTATTTCCACTGATTAAAATTCCCTTCAAAATTAAATCAACTTACAAAAAATCTGTTCAAGTGAGAAGTCCATCTTAAAACGCACATGGCTGTCCGGTCCATTCTCGCCCCTCTGCTTCAGCTCACGTGGTCCGGTCCATCCTCGCCCCTCTGCTTCAGCTCACGTGGTCCGGTCCATCCTCGCCCCTCTGCTTCAGCTCACGTGGTTCGGTCCAACGAGCAGCAGCTGCTTCTAATTGCTGCCACACCTGATTTGGTGGCTCCAAGGAAGAAAAAAAAAATCACCCACAACGAATGGAACGATCCGGAAATAAATAAATAAATAAATATGGATTAAATCGAAGTAAAGACGCTGCAGAACCCCCCCCCCAAAAAAACAAGCTGTTTATTAGGTTTCATTGTTTTCTTTTTCTTAATTATTATAAGCTTAATGTGAGACGGCTTGAGGTTAGACGGCACTAAAAACAGAAACAATGAACTTGGAACATTTTGTTGGCACTGAAACGGCCATTTGGAACCAAAAACGTTCCAGGGAAAAACAACGTGGGCTGGAACAAAGCTTAAACGGTCGTGTTTTTGGTGCCGTCCCTGCAGCGCGTTCTCGTATGCTAACTGTCAAATCAGGAAATAATGGAAATAATGTGCTAAAACGTGTGTTATTTTGGCAGCGGGGGCTTGTTTACCACTGATTAAAGTTTTTGGAAGGACATTTATGTTTTGGAGAATCTCAGTTTGATTGATGAAAGAGCAAGGGCATAAATCTGTCACCATTATCAGCTCCAACACAGAAATGCTAATTACAAACTCTAGATGCTACCCTGCGTGTTGTGTGAACCACAAATGGACGTGGACGGCCGACGAGCTGCCATTTTGGCTTCAATAATTGCTTGTAGTGCAGGTGAGTGCATTAGCTGGAGAACTCTTTGAAGCTCGGCGGCGGCTTTTCCGCAGAGCCGAGGTCTCTTCCATAAAAGCCATTAGCTTCCGAGAGCGAGAGCGGGCCGCTAAAAGTCAGCCGCCGCTTTCTCGTGTTGACCCTGAATGCAGCCGGAGAGCGCCGGTAATTACATGGCAACCTTTAAATAACTGCGGCGTGGAGTCGCCAGTCGATAATCAGGACGTGGCGCTTCCATCCGTTAGCATCCAAACACACGATGCTGCAGTTAAATGTAGCATCGTTAGCTGCTAAGCTAACAGCGTTTGTTTGGAAGGATTTTTCGCTTTAAACACTTTTTTCTTGTGGCAGCCTTTCAAAGCGTCAGGAAATACAGGATCTGATCCAACACCCAGCTCCGAGGAACGCCATCATTCCCGCCTGCTTTAGAGGAATCTCTCCTGACGTTCCTTGTGATGAAACGGGATGTGTAAAGTAAATGCTTCATCCCAGTCTCCCGGAATGATCCCGCTCTTCCTCTGGCTTCATTAGCATTAATGCTAAACGTGAACGGGATGATCTCCGTCCTCCTCGCGGAGCGCCATCTCCTCTTCCTTCCTCGCGTTAAGGCGTTTTATAATGAATAATTATTTCTCTGATGTTCTGTAGTAAAGGAAGCATGCGGCGTTTCTTCTTCTACACTGACGTGTACGCAGAAGCGCGGCTCAGACTCACCTTAGCATGTTAGCGGGAGGCTCTTTATGCTAGCATTAGCTTGAGCCACTGTCATTTCATTCCTGCTGCGGCGTCACCCTAGAAGGCGTTGCCATGGTAGCATGAGCTGATCAGCGTCACGTGACCCGGTTCCTGCTTCTTCCCTGAACATGATGAACACTCGCCACCAGACGCCCGACCAGGACGCAGACGAGTCACGGCTAAACGCGGGCGGTGACCTCACGCTGTGGAGACCGCCATCCCTCTCCAAGATTACCTGTGATTGGTTGTCAGACCACAGGAGCACCCGCCCATTGTCATCCTTTCTGCTGATCAATGCTGCTATCCCACGCCGTGTGACCTTAGCGGCGACCGCCGGACGAGGTCATCAGTCAGTCTTTGTTGAGTCGGTGGTCTCCTCCTCCGCCGCCGTTTTCCTCCAGGTTTGACAAGAGCTGATCGGCGTGTCATTGAGCTCCCGGCTTTATTTGACAGTCCATCAAAGCCGAACGTTGGAGGGTCCCCGTTTGTCTGGTTAACCCCCCCCCCGGGGGCCCCGAGCGCAAGGTCGCCCGGCGAGTAGCGCAGCGCTGCCCTTGATGGGATGGGTTTAATATGAATACAATCATGCTGAGTGGCGAAATAATGGCGCCGTAAATCCAATAAACAACCCGCCCTCGCCGGCGTCACCTTCCTTCGGTTCAGCGTTCCCCGGAGAGTCGCCGAAAACAGCCGGTTCCGGTTCGGCCATGCATGGAAGCGCGGCGCAGGAAGAGGCGAGGAGACGACTGCTGCGGCCGCTGTCACGTCCTCTCGAGGAAGACGTGGGCGGAGATGAAGATGGGACGCCACAGGGAGACCCGACGGTCGGCGTTCGCGGGAAGTGTTTCATTATCGTTTGTCACCGCTCGGATCCCGGAATGCCTCCATGTGATCCTCCGGATGCAGAAGGAGCGCGTCGTCGCTGGGAGGAGGAGCATCAGAGCCATAGAGGGTCGTGGACCGGGCTGCTGCCTCCGGGCGCCGTCGCCATGGGCAACGGTTACTGAGCGGGTCACGCTTTCGCTGAAGGAGGCTGGGAACTTCAAACTGGGATGATAAACTCATCACGGAAAACTTCACTGAGCCGGTAGATCCGGTCGGAAGCAGGGGAATGTTCTCCTGAACCCAGCGGGTCGCCCCCTGCTGGACACTCCTCCTGCTCCTCCTCCTTGCAGGTGATCCAGGTCGTTAACCTGTGAGCGGCCATTCAGCCGTGATGGGCGGCACCTGAGCCGGAGGTAGCTTCCATCGTGATTACATTTCCATTTAAAGGGACGGTGCGGCCAAATCTCTGCGTGATTCCAGCGCTCCGGTTCCTCCAGGCCGACGGCTCCGGTTTTAAATAGCAGCTTCCAGACGCTCCGGAGGTTAATGGGATTGGCTCAGCATCCCTTCGGACTGAGCCGATCTTCATTTCCAGTCTGAATCGGAATTTAACAGAATAACAGTCGAGTTTAAATTTCGGGACTTCGGACTGACTCCGTCCTGGAGATAGCACCTTAGCTAAGAGGAGATCTCCTCTGGGGGGACGGGGAGGAGGCGGGAACAGCGTCTCCGTGCCGAACGACAGCGAGTCGCTGATTCAGCCAATAAATCAATAAAGGTGTTTATTTTCCTCCTCATTTAAATCTGATCCCAGTTTTCCTCCGGATGAGCAGAATTCCTCGCACCCGAGTGAATCTGTAAATGAATTCCTGTCTTTTGCTGAGTGTCCCTAACATCTCGCATATTAATGAGGAAGCGTGATGGGAACATTCCTCCCGAGTAAACCCCGGATGCCGTTTGATGCCGGGGGGGGCGGTCCTTGTGAACGCTCTGAACACAAACTCGTCCGACTTTGGAACGACCTTTCCCGGAAGTCTCCACGGATCCTTCATCGTTCCCGCCAGAATCATCTCGTGTGTTTCGTATGAACAAGGAAACGCGAGCCGACCGCTCCGCTGTACGTGAGACCCCGCCCCCTCTCCCCGGGGCGGGGGGGAAACGCCGCCTCGGTGGCGTCCAGACATGTCGGAGCAGATTCTCGTCACATTCCCGATGTCCTGCATCGGGGTAATTGCTTTCCCAACCCACTCAGCCCATCCAAGGCGTCGCCGATGACGGAGTTAACGCCAAATGGGTTTGTGGTTTTTGAGAGGCGTCCTCGCCGCGGATGGATGGACGCGTAGGAGGCGGGACCAGGTTCTGTGAGGGGAATGTTGATACGGCACCGCTCGCCATCTGGGATGGATTCCTCCGCCTCGCCTCTCGTAGAACAAATCAGAGCGAGGCCTCCTCCCGCGCCTCCTCCTGCGCCTCCTCCCGCGCCTCCTCCCGCGCCTCCTCCCGCGCTTCCTCCCGCGCCTCCTCCCGTGCCTCCTCGCTGCTTCCCTGCATCGCTCAGTGGCTTCGGCTAAGTAGCCATTAATCCCACCGGGCTAATGGCGTTGGTCCAGCTCGGCGGGGCGTGCCCCGACTGTCGATGAGGACGAGGAGGCGCTTCAAACCAGCGAGGGGCGAGGCCGAGGAACGCCATTGGTTCAGAGCTCGCATCTCATTTCTGGAAGATCCAACTCCTGAGACATTTCGTGGAGATTCTTCCGGGGGGGCGCGGGCGGGGTTAGATGGGGGTAGATGCAGTTAATGATCAAAGGGCGAGGGGTGCCCTCCAGGGATGGGGGGACGCAGGTCCGAGTGACGCCTGCAAGAACGGACTCGGGGCTCGTTTCCTGTAAGACACGACGAGTTTCTTTCCAGTGAAACGCGACAGGCTAAGCTAACTGCTAACTGCTGCCGCTAACTAGCCACGTTATGCTAGTTCATTTCAACAACGTTCAGCAAACTTCGGCTGGTGGAAGCTCCCCAACCCAACGGCTCGCATTAGCGTTAGCATGTTTTAGTAAATTCAGATATTTAGCTAACGCGGCGGTTCGGACCGTTATGGGCGGAGCCAGTCCCTCCTTAACCAAACGCTTGTCCCGGGAACGAAGCGGGCGCCGGTCAAACCTCACACCTCCCTGATTTGAGGGATGATCGGATGCTGGAGCGAGTCAACATTTCCCGTGTCCCCCCCCCTCCCCACCCCCCCCCGGTCTTCCCTTCAAACCTTCACCTCACTTCCTTTTCCTTCACAGCGACGGCTCGACGGCGCCTCGGCGGGATTTAACAAGCCTGGAAAATAATTACGATTCAACCAAATGATGAAACACTTGCAGCACGGCGCCCTTGAAGGGTCGGCGGCGCCCGTTCTGAAAGCGGCGAGGAGAGCGAGAGCGGAGAACGGCGTTAAGTTGCTGCTCGCCGCTTAAGGGGCTCTGAGATTGGAAAGGCAGCGGCCTATAGAGACGTGTACCTGCCAAGCAAAGAGCACACGCCTCCGACGGTTCTAAACGAGAAGGGTTCTAGAACAGAGCTGGGATCGGCTCTCAGAGGTACGCCGCCGCTGTCGGACGCATTAAGAGGCGAGCTCAGCGGCGATCCGCTCTCAAGACGCTTCTCACGGCCCGGAGGGGGGAGGCGGCTAGCACGCGGAGACGGGCGTGTTCAACGGCGGTTTGCTGTCATCCTATAGGTCACGATAAATAAACAAAACACAGTTTGATTACATCAAAAAACAAATGACCCCAACCTTTACGGCGGCGCCGACGCGTCGAACTGGAGCGGCGTCAGAAATATCCAGCAGAGCCACAAGCGTGTTCATCCACCGCTTAAAATAGTCCCAGACAAACGAACTACGAAGACGAGGAAGAAGAAGAAGATCAAATGCGAGTTTAGAAGAGGAAAACCCCATTGCACTTAGCCCCGCCCTTCTTAAGCACAACCCCTTTTCTGTACAGGCTCCACCCCTTCAGACGTCGTCGGTCTTTCAGCGCAAGGCGTGGAGAGTCGAATGTGACGCCATCGTCTGCAGCTTTTGTTTCCAGGTTCCCCATCCACCTGTAGCTCCTCCCTCCTCCACCTGTCCGACTATCAGCGTCTTCCCTCGCTGCTTCGGGGGGAATTGATCTGTTTAGTCCCGCGGCGCTGCCTGTTAGCGTTGATTAACCGGCGAGTCACTCTCCCTCTGGAAGACAACGTTCCCGCCCCTTAATTATTCCGGAGGTGCGCTCTCGCCCCGGCGTCGTGTATCGACGCAACGCGCCGCTTCCAGGTTGTTGTTTTCGACGGGTAAATCAGGGATGTTTGTTTTAGTCGCAGGTTCAGTTAGCGGGCGGCGTGATGGGAAGCTGAGAGCTGAATTACTGCTAATGGCGGTGGCGGCGGCGGCGAGGAGCGAGGGATGAGTCGTGTATGTTGCTCATATTTTCGGTCTGTCTGAGAGGCCCCTTCGTGTTCGCCGGGTCGTTGTGTTCCGCTCTGACGCTATTAGCGCGGTGCTAAAAAAAACCCACAAGGCGATTAAAACGTTGTGCTAAAAGCCGCCGCCGTCGGCGCTAATACGACCGCAGAGACCCGCCCCAGACGCAGGTGTGCCATGCTTTTATTCTGAAATGTTCCACACACAGCACACCTGTCGTCGTCTGTTACTGACACGGACATTTAAAGTGATTTACAAGGCGTCCCTCAGGGACCCGGAGACACCTCAAGACGCTACGCTAAAAATGGCTGAACCAGGTGAAGCTGATGGGCAGGTGGTGGGCGGAGCCAGGGGAACACTTTCAAGGACCGATTTCAGGTGACTTCTGATTTCTAGTTTTTATTTTTGCAATGTTCACACACGCACACACACACACACACACACACACACACACACACTCTACCTCCACCTCTGATTTGGGAGTCGAGCCACGAGAGGAGCGTAAACGCAGCGGCGTACCTGCAGCTCCTTCGTCTGACTCCGCCTCCTGTCTCCATGCTTGTCAGGTTTTGTGGTGATTCCTCCTCCGCGCCTCCTCCCTTCATGCTCCTTCGTCTGTTTTTGTTTGTTTGTTAATTACTGACTTTTTTGACACCTGTGACAATTTAGTGGTGAAACACACGCACACACACGCACACGCACACGCACACGCACACACACACACACTTGTCCCCCTTGTGTGCAATTACCTCTTTACTATTTACCTCATTCTACACGCTAGGATAGGTGTTGTTGATGGTTGCAGGTAAACAAACTGTACACACACACACACACACACACCTCAAATATCAGCTGTTTAATGGCAGCATTGGAGATAACCCGGCTCGAATTCCCACAATGCAACTGCACGGGGTGTTAGAGAACACGATCGCTGCCTGTCAGGACGTTCACGTTCTTCCTCCTCCTCCTCCTCCTCCTCCTCCCGGAGACCAGCAGCAGATGGATTCAACATGGAGGAGAGAAAAGAGAGAATTCCCTAAACGCTCCTCTGCTGGTAATTGTGGTTGTTGGGCGGCGGCGTCCCCGATGGGCTCCTCCCTCTCATGCAGCCAGCTGAGTGATGAGCTCGCCGTCGCCGCAGATGGAGGCGTGCACAAGAGGGAAGCAGCAACCCGGTTTATTTAGCCGCCGCTGATTATCGTGGTGCCTTCAGGGACCGGCCGTCCTTCTGGCCGCGACGATGCGTCGCTACATGGGGATGGATGGATGAGAACGTTGGGCGGGCGGCGCTCTGCTGATGTGCTAACGTTAGCTGCGGTGCTCTGCTGATGTGCTAACGTTAGCTGCGGTGCTCTGCTGATGTGCTAACGTTAGCTGCGGTGCTCTGCTGATGTGCTAACGTTAGCTGCGGCGCTCTGCTGATGTGCTAACGTTAGCTGCGGCGCTCTGCTGATGTGCTAACATTAGCTGCAGCGCTCTGCTGATGTGCTAACGTTAGCGGCAGCACTCTGCTGATGTGCTAACGTTAGCTGCGGTGCTCTGCTAATGTGCTAACGTTAGCTGCAGCGCCCTGCAGACTTTCAGGATATCAAACATGATTCTTCCAAGTAAAAAACCAAAAACAGAAGAATTAACATCTTCATCTCTTCCTCCATCCTCATCCTCTCGCAGCATCGCTTTGCGCTGGAGCCTTTAATCCCAGCTGTTTATTTAAAACCTGTTTTAAACACATTTTAATTTACTTGTCGTAGCTTTAATTGCTCTTCAAGAACATTTCACCAGAGCTGGGATCTTTACCAACCGGTCTGGACTAAACTGGTGGGTGAACTGGTGGACTTCTTCACCCACCAGTTCTCCAGTCTGGAACCAGTTTCAAACTAAGATGGAATTGAGCGTGCTGTGACTAGCGCGCGGCGTCAGCGTTATATTAGCGCGTAAACGTGACCGTAGGCTGGTTCAGCGTTAGCCTCTGGAGGCGACGGCGGCTGATGACAACCTGCCTCCCGTTTCCTCCAGAAATAAAACCACAGATTTAAAAGGAAACGAAACGTGGCTGACCGACCCTGGGCGCAGAGAGGAGGAAGAAGAGGCAGAGGAGGGCGAGCCAGATACATTTATATTACGTGATTAGAGGGGAGGGGGTGTCTGGATGGACAGCGATGGACGGCGTGATATAGTGGGAGTCGAGCGGCGGCGCCACGCTCCCTAATTGACCCCGGTTAGGACCCAAACACTCACAAAGAGCGCCTAATTGCTGCAGCTGATTGGGTCCTGATAGAATTATGGCCGTCAGTGAAGGTCATTAGCTCAAATTCATCTTCCGTCTGCGGGAGGGGCCAAGGCTCCGCCTTTGTTCCACGCGGCGTTGGAACAAGCTCGCCGTGAGCTCCTGTGTCGGGGAGCGAATCCGCGATAAGGCGAGAAGCTGCCGCGTGTTGGCGGCCGGTTATCTCACACACACACCGATCGATATTTGAGAGAGCGAACAACTTTCTCTTCCCTGAAGGGGAGCGGCGGCGGGAGGTTTTAATCTGCGAGGTCAAGCCGAAGCATCCTGCTACATCTCCTCTGATGACGAAGAGCGAGTGGATTCTGAGATAACGGTTTCTTCTCCTGTGGACGTTAAATATGTGCAGCCGGACGGTTTGATCGCCGCGTTCCGGGCTTGGGGGCCGACGCCTGGCGGCGTTTCATTCCGTGCTTTGATGCAACAGCCAACGGGACGGGGAGATAAAGCTGAAGCTGCCCTGCATGTTAGCATGCAGCTATCATCACAGCGGTGCTATGAGCTACGGGCGGGTTTACATAAAGAGAAGCTAATGTGGCTAATGGAGCCAACAGAAGCTACTTTCTGCCGTGGCTACGCTAACCGGGTTTCGTTTCGCAGATTTACGTTGGAAACGGGATGAAACGTGCTGCAGGGGCGTAAAGCGCCGTCAAACCCGGAGTGTCCATATATTTTTGTCCACCTGTTCAACAAACAGATTCTTTTTTTTTTTTTTACATCTTCTTGAACTAGAATAAAAATAGTTCATATTTTGTCGATTGTTTTCGAAACTTTTGCCAACTTCATTTAATTTCATGACCGATTTAAAAAGTGGTTTTACATTTTTGTTCTGCTGAATGAATTTGATATTTCAGGAGAGAAATATCAAATTCTTTGTTTCCTCGGTGATGTAAGACATGTCTGATGCGTTTGGGTCGAACAGAGCAGCGACGGCTTCTGTTGCGTGCGTGTGTGTGTGTGTGTGTGTGCACGCGTGTGCGTGTGTGTGTGTTGTTGCTCTTCAGTACATTAAAGCCCCCCAGCTGTCCATTAGCGCACCCCTGTCATGTGTAAGAGCTGGAGGTGGGAGTTGTGCATTAGCTGAAAGCTAACACGAATAATATAGATGTGCAGAATTTAACCCTTGACCTCTGTTAGCCCGCCCACGCTGCTTGGCGGAGCCGCCGCCGCCCTAGCGTGCTGGGAAGGAGCACAAACTAATCAAAACAAATGAGTCGGTGCGGCGAGGAAAGCGGCGCCGTGAGCAGACTCCTAATGACCGCTAATATTAGCATAACCTAATATGCTTGTTGATCAAGGGTAAACTTTGGGGGGGGGGGGGGGGGGGGCATGTTAGGTAGAGAATAAACAAGCAGCTGCTGCCAAGGCTCCGGCCGCCTTCAGGGGGAGGGGCCGGATGCAGAGGCCATTCCTGATGCGGGCTGAACCCGCCGCACGGCTACCAGGCACGCCGTCGCCTCCAGGCAGCAGACTCCTCAGACGGTCCAATCAAAGCGGGGGGGGGGCGGGGCATTCATGCGTGTATTTTCCTCTTTCTCCAGAAACATTCCACGTCTTTGTTCTTTCCCGGTTTTCCCCTGGCAGATGTTTGCACGGAACTCCTCGGCGCTTTGGATTTACAAGGCCGCCGCGCTCGTACCTTAAATATTGGATGAAGACTTAAGTAACGATTGTTGTTCTTTTGCCCGTCAACTATTCATGCGTCTGCTTGTGGTGCATCATGGGACGGCGGCGCGGGAGAAGCTGGAAACACGGCGGACGTAAAAGCTTCACTCCGGCTTCATCCGCCAGACCTGCCTCGGTTCAAACGCTCACAACTTTATTTAAAAGTTTAAATAAAGGGGCTGCACATCTGGGGGAAAAAGTCACCGTGACTAATTCAGCTGGGCGGAGTCACGGAGAGGGGCGGAACCGCCGTCCGCCGTTGTCCCACGAAAACGTGATATGAAGAGTTAGTTGTCTTTTATGGCCGACAGGAAGTGGCCGCCGCCTCACTTCCTGTTTGTGAAAAAAACCATAAAGCGAGCCAGACGAGAAAAGAACGGCAGAAAACTGAAAATGAATCCCGGAAGCCTGTTCAGCCGACCGGCACCAGCAGAACCTCCAGAACCGCCGCGTGACGAGCGTCCCAGCGGCGCCGCGGAGCGAGCAGGCGGCGCACGAATACCAAACGCCGCCTAATTGATGACCTAATTTATGCAGGAACCAGTCGTTTTTTAATTACAGTTATTTATCGGCCAAATGTTTACAGAGCCGGCTGATTCATGAGCGGCGCCGCGCGGCGCCGCGGGTCAGGCTCGGTGGACCCCGTTTATAAAGCTGACGGGAAAATGATCACGGCTCCACTTCATCATCGCTGCCGCTGCCGAGCAACGGGAGCCCCTCCCAGGAAGGAGGACCGGATCCGAAGGCGATGATCGGGAACGCCGATGAGGTCGGAACGCAGCCGATGGCGCTTTCAGCCGCGCAGACTCGCTCTCGCCGTCGTTCCTGTGTTTGAGCTTCTGATGGCGTTTGATCAGTCAGACCGGCTGTAATCCGGCTCAAGCGTGACTCGTCCCAAAACGTTCCGTCTCTACCTGTCGACGGGATCCCCCCCCCCCCCCCCTGCAGCAGCAGGAGCATCATCTGCAGAATAATAAAATACAGGACGACCACTCGGGATAAGATTCCTGGAATGTTTCTCTGGAATAATTCATTCCTGATCACAGACTGCAGACCCGGATAAACGGCAGAACGTCTACAGTGATTGGACAAAGACGACTCGATGACATCACGACCAATCCAGCACACGAGGAGGGGACGAGGAGGGGACGAGGAGGGGACAAGGAGAGGACGAGGAGGGGACGAGGAGGGGACAAGGTGGGGACGAGGAGAGGACGAGGAGGGGACGAGGAGGGGACGAGGAGGGGACGAGGAGGGGACGAGGAGGGGACGAGGAGGGGACGAGGAGGGGACGAGGTGGAGACGAGGAGGGGACGAGGAGGGGACGAGGAGGGGACGAGGTGGGGACGAGGAGGGGACGAGGTGGGGACGAGGAGGGGACGAGGAGGGGACGAGGTGGAGACGAGGAGGGGACGAGAAGGGGACGAGGAGGGGACGAGGTGGAGACGAGGAGGGGACGAGGAGGGGACGAGGAGGGGACGAGGTGGGGACGAGGTGGGGACGAGGTGGGAACGAGGAGGGGACGAGGAGGGGACGAGGTGGAGACGAGGAGGGGACAAGGAGGGGACGAGGAGGGGACGAGGAGGGGACGAGGTGGAGACGAGGAGGGGACGAGGAGGGGACGAGGTGGGGACGAGGAGGGGACTAGGAGGGGACGAGGAGGGGACGAGGAGGGGACGAGGAGGGGACGAGGAGGGGACGAGGAGGGGACGAGGCCCCGGATGAGCTTCAGAGATCGACACCACAGGAAGTTCTCCAAATCCCGCGGGGACTCCGGGATAATGAGACGGACGTCTGATGACATCAGCAGAGCGATCCCATTGGAGCAGACATCTCGCTGCTCGTCCTGGAGGGGAGCGCCAGGCTCCCGTGACCTCTGACCTCCCGTTGGCACCGATCGCTCCGCTGGCCGGCCGTCTCTGCCACTTTCAATTTGAGGCCTGGCTCTTCTCCTCCCCCTTCCGGGAGCGCCGCTCCGCATCGTGATGCCGCCGCCGCCGCCAGCCGCCTGACAGGGCGCCAGATCTCTGTAGCCAATCAGCAGCTGAGTCGTGGGGGCTCGCCGTCTACCCGTCATTTGACACTATTTCTTCCTTCTTTCCGGCGTCTCTCATCGCCATGGAGACTGACGATAACAGCCTCCCTGCCAGCGGCGCGAGCCCTGAAGATGCACCTAAACGGGGCGTGGTCAGTCAGCGGCGAACCCGTTACGTTCTGCGCGGGCTTAGGGCAGAGCCTAGAGGGACCCCAGAGTTCAGATTAGAAAAAGAGGAGCTGGTGTCGTGAGAGGTGAGCGGGTGCAGGGCGGGGCGGGGCGGGGCGGGGCTCTAAGCCGGGACAGACCAAGGGAAAAGGGAACGGATGCAGGAACTTCCATTTTCCAATTCCTGCTGTAATTTGACACTGAACCGGCGTCTGCAGACTAAAACAACAGGATTCCTCGTTTTAGGATTTAAAAAGTACATTTGGCTCTTTTTAAATTGTGGATTTGCATCATCACATTTCTCACTGAGTGGGGGGGGGCGGAGCCCGATCAGGCTGCGTTCAGCTTCTCAGGCCTGGACGGCGTCCTGGTCCAACGCCGGCGCCACGCTGCGAGGAAACGAGCGCTGCCATCTTTTCACGTTTCATCTCTTCTGCCAGTTTGACTCGGAACCAGGATCGAATCAAAGCCAACCTGGAGAGGAGTCAAAAGGAAAAGAGGAGGAGCATTAGCGGCACCAAACGGGGAACGGGAACGCCGCGCTTCCAGATGAAAAGGAAACGGGGGAGCGCTTGGATCCCATTTGGGTGATCTGACATGTCTGATGAACGGAGAGACGCTGCTCCTCCCTGCGCTGTGAAACAAAAGGAGGTGGAGGCGTGTTTGTGCCAGCGAGCGTCGCCTCCTCCTCCGGGGAGCGAGCGACGCCAATTAACTTCCGAACGGCGGTAATCGGGGGACCTGGAGGAAACCGCGATAATGAAATTAAACCGTCCCCGACCATATGTCGCCTTCAAAGGAGGAGCTCCGCAAACACAAGAAAAGAGTCAACGACAACGACAACAGCGATGATGATGTCATCGCCTGCGCCCGGCGGAGGACGGCAAAGGTCGGGCTGAGCCGGGCGGAGGTCAGCCTGAGACCGGCGGAGGACGGCGGAGGACGGCCTGAGACCGGCGGAGGACGGCGGAGGACGGCCTCCGCCCGGTTTCTAGACCTCCTAATTGGTCTCATTTGTCATCATCTAACAGGAAGAGCCGGAGGGCAGCGCAGGAAATGTAGGTGACAATCCCTGACCTGACCTGGGGGGGCAGGATGATGCCGCCCCCCCAGGTCAGGACGAGGCGTTCAGGTGATCTGGTTGGAGGTGAGAACCTCGTGTCTCTCGTCACCGTCTTTGTTCTTATTGGGTAAAGCGGCAAAGCAGTTTCTACCTGATCCACACCCCGCTGCGGTGCGTTAGCATGACGACCTAGCCTAGCCTAGCCTAGCCTAGCCTGCGTATCCAGGTTGCTATGATGTATGTATGATATGATTTCATGGGTCAGGTTTTACATTCACACGGACTGGATGAGGAAATGTTAGCTGGATGACGGTTAGCGAATGCTAGCTGACAGCAGGTGAAGCACTTCCGGAGGCTAATTATGAGACAAAATAAAGACACGTCGTTAGCGCTCGCAGCATTCGACATCTCGTGTTTCTCACTAAGTTAGTGAGCAGAGGGATAAAGCTTCGTGCTAATAGCCCCGACGAGGACGGACTTGCTAATTTGCTAATGGCCTCCCCTTCCTGTGGGCCATTAGATAAGCAGCGGCCGCCATCACTCCTAACCCGGCGTGACGTAAACCCCTCTGATCACTATCAGCCCGCTAATGGCCTCTGAAAGGGAGAAAACGCATTGAGTCGCATGAAAGACGCGCTAATGCTAACCGGCGCAGAGCCGCCGATTGTTCCGCCGCGTCCCGCCGCTCTAATCAGCGCTGGGAGGTCCGGGACGTATCGATCTGGATCGGGCACCTCATCGTTAGCACACAAAGACAAAGCGCTAACGGTGTGTTCGAGGTCTGTAGGAGCAGAGAGCATCAGCAGGAAGAGGAGGAAATGCATGTAGACACAAGCTCCTCCCAGATTACAGGCATCATTGAGTAGTGTAAATGATGTAATGATACGGTTGTCATGGTGACCCTATCTTAAATGGATTGGAGGAACGACTAACGGACCGACTCCTCCTCTAACAAACCGACTCCTCCTCTAACGGACTGACTCCTCTGAGGCACCGACTCCTCCTCCTCCAGTCGCGGCCTCCTCTGTGCCGGCCCGGTTGTTCGCCCCCCCCCCCCCTCCCCCTCCGCGGCGTCTAACGGCGTTTCAAACAGCCTAATTAGCTCTAAATTAGCAGCCCAACATTATGGATGGAGGACGAGGGACTCGTTACGCTGCTGTTAATGCAGAGCGAGGTTAATGGCGGGACGGGACGGGATCGGCCTCGCTTCCTTTCTGCTGAGCTCAGCGGTTCTGCTGGGGGGGGGGGCTGATCAATTACACGCCGTCTGTCGTAAACAATCAATAAGTCAGGTTCACAGGCCGTCAGGCGGCCGCTGGATTAAACCAGGGTCCGTGAACGCCACGCCTTCACCTGTGAGGTGAGGAGGTGGGAGGAGCTTTAAGGGAGGAGGTGGGAGGAGAGATGGCAAACGATGATGTCAGAGTAAAACAGGAAATAACCAATGAAAGCTGAGAGAGCTGGAGATGTGTGTTTCACGTCACCTCCTCTGAAGGCCCTGCTCTGGGTGGCTCCACCCACCGATGGCGAGGAAGTTGCCGTTGATTCGGATCCTCTTCATCCTCGTCTTCGTCTGCCTCTGACGCAGGCGTTCGCCCGTCGAGGGTTCAATCCCGTTTTGGTTCATCTAAATTAGCTGTGTATGCTAAATGATGCTAACTGTACTGAACATGTGACTGATGGGGAGACGCCTGGGAACTCCTCCGTGGCCCCGCCCCTTCTTCAGCAACTTCCAACGCGACTCCGGAGAGACGCCGAAATCTGGCGCCGAACGGCGAAGACAAAGTATGCAAATGAGTAATTAGTCCAATAACAGTTTCCCCAAACATCAGCCCTCAAGCAACTGCTCTGCATCCATTACAGAAATTAGCATATGCATCGGCGTGGAGACGGATTCGCCCCTCGCCGCCGCCATCCTCAAACGGCTGAGGACGAATGAGTGAGCGGCGTGCTAATGGGAGGCAGAGGAGGGGCGAGGAAGCGTCCCACCTCCCGCCTGCCCGCCGTGACACGGCGAGGAGACGGCGGGAGGAAACGGCTTTACGCTGTAAGACAATAACAGAGACGCCGTTAGTCTTCATCGTTTCCGTGACGACGCAGACTAAAGTCGAACGGGCTCCATTTTAACGACGTTTCTGAGTGTCTGATGGGATTATAAGTATAATAAAGTATTAACTGCAGCTTCCAGCTAAATGTACCGAAGCAAAAAGACGACGTTCCACGAAGTCGTCCGCGCTGGAGAGAAACGGCGCCGGGACCGAGACCTGCAGCGAGTCGACATTTTGTCATTCAAAAGGGTTTAAATAAAGCTATTTCAAATCGGTTTGGGATTCTGGACCGCCGACCCGGGACCACACGGTGGAACGGTTCTGGTTCCGTCGGTGGATCACAGAGAGACTGCGCTGCAGTTAGCCACGCCGCGGCGTGTCTCCATGGTTACAAGCCATCTCCTCTGGCGTATGCTAACGGCACCGCTAACGGCGCCGCTGATTTGTCGCCTGGGCCGGCCGTCTTGTAAGGTGACGGCGAGGCGCGGGGCCCGAGCAGGTGGCGGCGGCTGGACTGCTGGTGATAATTAGTCTCTGTCGCGGCGCCGCTCTGACACACACGCACGTTTCAGCTGTCACAGGTGTATTCTGGGAGATGAGGTTCGGTGACAGCCATGACAGCACCATCTGGACCTGTCCGTATCACGGGACGGCGTGCAAGCAGCGCCGGGAGACTGAACGTTCCCGTGCGTGTGCGTGTGTGCGTGAATACACTGTACATACGGTACAAGCGTGTTTATCCTTTGCGTTAATGATCGCTAAGGCTCCGCCCTTCTGCTGGTTTATTCTCAGACAGTCCATGAATGGGTGGGACACCCCAAAGCATTGTGGGACAGCACAGCGAACTAAACGCTTCTCGCCACTTCATCCTGGCATTCCCAGATCGGATTAGCGTTCCGGACTGAGCAGGTAATCCTAAAGAGGGAGGAGCATCTGAGCCGTCCGGCTGGTACCGGGAACAGTCGCTCAGTCGGAGTGTTTGTTTAGAGGAAGGTAAACAAAGGCAGGAAATGTGCGTTAGCATCAGAGCTAAAGGCTAATTTCCGCTCATTTCGGAGATGGAACTTTTGTCCGTAACATTTCTTCTGGAAGGATTTTCGTTGTTGTGGAAACAGTCGACTCTCTGCCGCCCCCTTGTGGATGAATCAGATCCAACTAAAACACGCACGGACGTGTTTCTGTTCGTACATGGAAGGAAAATAAAGCAGGTATGAGTCGACGTGTGCAGCGGCTGCAGCGCCACCGTCAGGACGGGACGTGCAGCAGCGCAGCGAAAGACTCAATTCAAGTCGCCTCCTTCAGACGAACGATTCGGCTTCAGACGCTTTCAGCTCAGACTCTTTGTTCCTGCAGGATGGATGATGGGGCGACGCCGCCGCGGCTCGTCAGTGTGTGCGTGAGATGAAACAGCAGCGCAGATGAAACGCCGCGTGTGTGCGTGCGTGTGTGCGTGCGTGCGTGCGCGTCGGCGGTGAGATGCTGCCCGTTTCACCGAGCCTCCCCTTGGGCTGGTAGCTCTGCAGCTCACTTCACTCACATACATGCAGATCAAACGCTGCATTGATCTCTGGGCTCCGCCACACACACACGCACACGCACGCGCACGCGCACACACACTTATGTTAATGTTGATCGGTTACCGCCAGTGTAAAACTTTATTTCACCAGGAATGCCGTGTTTGTAGAGCAGCTCTCTGATTGGCTGAGCAAGCAGGTGGTTAATTAGCGTCTATTCTGGAGCTTACGCTGCACCATTATTTAAGCCCCGCCCACCTCAAACGGAGGCGGGTCCAGGATTTGCTGGTTTGTTTTTATTTTCTTAGATCTTCTCTGAATTTTTGAGGGAAAACAATAAGAGCTGTTTTTAGAATCTAAAGGATTAAAAGACACGTTTATTCTGAAATCACTTCATAAACGTGGAAATATTGATGACGTCGCAGGTCGTATTGATGAGCATCAAGGGCGCGGCGGCGGCGCTTTGTTCTCCGAGGTCGACTTTGTTCGACGTTTTGATTCGACGTTTCGCTTTGGCGGCGCGTGGAGGAAGCCAGCCGCTCTTCTCTTCTTACAACAAGCAAAGTTGCGAGTCAAACTTTATTAATAAACTGACAGCGAGACGCGAACGTCACGCTCTGCCCCGGGGATTAGAACCGGCAGGCGGGCGGCGGCTTCCCGCATCGCTGCACGTTTTCATTTCAGGCACATTTCCAATCAGAGGCCGCCGCCCTCGTGTGAAACCGTCCCGCCAGCGCAGGACGGCGACACACCTGAGCGTCAGGTGAACTCACGAGAGGTCCTCGCACGGAGCTTTTTTGTTTTCTAGCACGTCCCCGACGCCATCGGAGGCCGACCGCCGTCATGGCGTCGCGTCTCCAACGAGAGTTTCCTGTGTAGCCGTCGGCTGCAGCATCGCTTCTCCTTCTCTTCGTCTCTTTGATGAAGAGGAAGTGGATCAGAAACCAGAACCGGAGCGTGACCCCCCCCCCCCCCCCCCCCCAACACACACAAACAACAAACACACACACCCCGTTTGACTCCCAGGCTTCCCGAATCCTCTGATTCGTTCTGGGGTTTCCACACGGGCAGCGAAGAACTCACACGCCGACACATCAAAGGTACACAGCAGTGTATCAGACACACG
>NC_090902.1:744035-783554 GCF_040956055.1 Brachionichthys hirsutus
GAGTGATGGAGGGGTGAAGGGATGGAGGGATGAAGGGATGGAGAGATGAGGGATGGAGAGATCGAGGGATGGAGCGATGGAGGGATGAAGGAATGGAGCGATGGAGAGATGGAGGGATGAAGGGATGGAGAGATGGAGGGATGAAGCGATGGAGAGATGGAGGGATGGAGCGATGGAGCGATGAAGGGATGGAGCGATGGAGGGATGGAGGGATGGAGGGATGAATAGATGAAGGGATGGAGGGGTGGCTGTTCAGGGCTGATCAAAGGTCACGGCGAGCGTTGGGCTCGGCTCCAGCGCTAATGGAAGCGTAGCTTCCTCGCCGCGGCGCCGGATAATGGCGGAGGTGAAGACGCCTCCCGGAGGTTTCTCCTCTCCGGTCGGCTGAAAGAAACCTGCAGAAGCACCGAGTCCTGCCGAGTGGCCATTCATCAGGAAATACTGGCCCACATCAAGGAGCCGACCTTTGACCCTCCTGATGCATGCTGGTCGCTCTGCTTCAGATCTCTGGAGCCCCTAATCCGGCGACCCCGGTTAACCTTTCGCAGCGCTCTGAAGCAACACGCCGTCAGTTCGTTGAAATGTCTGCCGTGAATCCCGACGGTTTTAGCCGCGTTGAACGAAAGAGAGAGAGAAGCAGGAGCAACGGCCGACCGGAGGGGCGGGGCCGGAGGGGCGGGCCGCTCGGCGCACCTGCAGCCCGACCCGATTTACCCGCTGCTCATTTTGAAGGCGTCTCTCGTCTCCCGTGTCGGTTCGGCTCACGGGAGCGTGATGGCGTGACACGCCCGCTGAATTATTCAGGAGGCTGTGATTGGGCCCGGGCCCCCCTGGGGCGGGGGAGGTCCTCTCTGGCGGCTCCTCCTCTTTCTTCCGAGGTTAATGACCGTACGGCGGCGTGGAGAGGAAGCGGCGACGGGTGGTCTAATGGGGGGGGGGGGGGGGGGGGGGCGTGATTGACAGGGACACACACATGAAATAACGGTAAGAACTGAGTTGACAAACTTCCTAATATGGTCGACAGAGTAAACGTTTGCTTCCCATCCAATCAGAAGCCACACCCCTCTTCCGCCGACTGAACTTGAGAACTTTTCCTCACCTGTGATTGGCCGGGCTCACCTGAACTTCAGGTGTTTCTCCGGCGTTTCCCGGATGAAGACGGATCTTTGTGGCTCGGGTCCGATACGGTTCAGCGAGCTTCAGATCGCCTCCTCGCACAATTAGCTGCTGGAAACCGCCACGGACACAGGCGGCCAATCAAATGCCCCCGTTTGCAGACACGACCCAGAAAGCCGTGGGGGAGGAGGGCTCCTAGATACCCCCGATGGGAGGACGACGCTAACGGAGGCAATTGTGTCGGCGCAGACGTATGAAGGAGGAGCAGCAGGAGCAGATGGAGACGACGCACGCGTCAGATGAGACGTGAAACCCGTCGCTGCTGCAGGAAAACACGAAGCCCCGCCCCCCCGGCCCAAATTGGACCAAAAGCAATTTTCAGAGCAAAATCAAAGGTGAAAGTTCATTATCATTTATCAAAAGCACAAACAGAACCAGAACTGGCCCCGCCCTCTGAACCGCGGCCTCCTGTTGTAGCGGGGGGGGGGGGGGGGCGTTCCGGATCAGGACGGGGCGGGACTCAACGTCTGAACTGGATCAGCCATCATCATTAGGGTCAAGGGTGCGCTTCATTTCCTCGCCTGAGGCACCTCGGAGGAGCGCCGGCAACCGGGGCGTGGAGGAAACGATCAGCTGTCAAAGTGTGAGTGTTAATCAAAGTACACACGCACACGCACGCACGCACGCACGCACACACACGCACACGCACACACACACACGCACGCACACACACGCGCACAGACTCTTAACTTTCGTTTTGATGTCGTGTTTCTGTTTCCAGGCTTCTGTTACTGTTTCTTTCGGAACGCCTCCAGCTGATCCAAGATCAGATTCTGTGAGAGTCAAACGGAACAGGGTGCATGCTGGGTAACAAACGCGGCGCCAGAGTTCGGTTCACACGTTAATCGGCCTCGTGTCCCGCGGCGTCTTCGTCACGTGTAAATAAAGTTCCGTGACCACGATTGTTGTCGCTGCGATGCGGAACGTCCTCATCACATGACGGATCACATGACGCAACGCCTAATATGGGCGCAGAGCGGAACGCCATCGCTAGCATTCATGCTAAAGTGTTACTGACAGGGAACGAATAATCTCTCGTCGTGACGTGAGGTTAATCACATGCGTGTGCGTGTGCGTGTGTGTGTGTGCGTGTGTGCGTGTGCGTGTGTGCGTGTGTGTGTGTGCGTGTGTGTGTGCGTGTGTGCGTGCGTGCGTGTGCGTGTGTGTGTGTGTGCGTGTGTGCGTGTGCGTGTGTGTGTGCGTGTGCGTGCGTGTGTGCGTGCGTGTGCGTGTGCGTGTGCGTGTGTGTGTGTGTGCGTGTGTGCGTGCAGGACCTTGAGCTCCTGTCGATGCTGATTATCAGATCAGCCAGGAGTAATCTGATTACTATGATGTCTCGGGGGTTTCCCAGCAATCTCTGATTTACTTAAAATAATGAAGGAGGACAAGCCGAGGAGGAAAATCTATTTACTCCTCCCTGCAGGAGGCGCTGCGTTTAATCTGATTACGAGGGAGACGAGCCGCCGCCCAACGAGGAGAACCAGAACCAGAACCGACACGCGGGTCTGGTGCCGGTTCCTGCGTCCGCATCCCTCGGGCGGGATGTTCCCCCGACGCATTTCCCTCGGAGGCCCGGAACGTTTCGGCTCTAATGGCGGAAGTTCATTTAGACCGATCTGAGATCTGAGGAATCAAAGAGAACATGAAAGGAAACAAATATCAAAGATGAAAATGAAATGTTTCCAAGTATGTAAGAGCACAGCAATCCCAGTCATCCCAGTAATCCCAGTAATCCCAGCAATCCCAGCCATCCCAGTCATCCCAGTAATCCCAGTAATCCCAGTCATCCCAGTCATCCCAGTCATCCCAGTCATCCCAGCAGACCTCTGGCGCTACGTCAATAACAATGCGTTAATTTATTTGGGGATTCTTTTTATGATTAGCTCGTGGGTTGCCGTGGTTACGGGGAAGGAGGCGATGCGACGCCGAGCAGCAGTTCTGATGAAGCTGACCCGTCTGGGCCCGTTTGGGTCGGAGCATCAGCTGACCGGACCTTTTTCTATTATTTATCTCCTTCAGGAATAAACTGTGACTCCGAGCAGAATTGATTTTCAAACTCCGGCTGCGGCAGAAAGAAATTCACGGAGGGAGAAATCCGACGTCGGCTCCGGAATAATCCATCCGGAATCCTGAAAACGAGCTGCTCTCATTTGAAATCCAGCTTCAGGGCCCGGAGGACGTTCATTCCGTCTGACTGAAGCAACGGGGAAGTCGTGCTCCTGACCTGTGGGGGCGTGTCCGGGAGTGGGCGGAGCCGAAGGTCCGAACAGACGGCGCCGCCTCCTCACGGCCCAAACCAGCAGTCGATCAGGTTCCGCTTGAGACCTGCGAGTCACGACAAACGACTGAAGACGAGTCCTCTCTGATTGGCTGGCGGGGGTCATGTGACGCCCCGCTCAGCCGAGGTGCAGCGAGATGAAAACTTCACTTCTTGTTTGTCGCGTTTGGTGTTTGGAAAGTTCCAAAACTGTTGAATAGAACAATCGGAATGATCCTAAAAGCCCCGCCTCTCTCAAGCAACAGGTCGCCATGACGACGACACTTCCCCTTGAAGCAACAATATAGATAAATCTAACGTTAAAAGATGTTTCCGCCAGGAGCTTCTTTTTGTTGTCATCTATGAGCTAACGCTAATGCTAACAGGCCATCGCCCGGCTGCGGGAGGAGTCGCTCCTCCTCCTCCTCCACCGTCGTCTCTTTACGCCTCCCCCCGGCCTCCTCCTCCTCCTCCTCCTCGTTCTCTCCTCGGCGCGTTACGGCAGCACAATAACAGACACGCCTTCGGAAGTGGAACAAATCGCTGTTCTAATGGGATTATTATTCCAGCGTTTTGCTCCTCGCCGTGAGATCGGAGCGTCGTCTGAATCCCACAAACGTCATTCCTTGTCCTTTTGTTGTGTGTGTGTGTGTGTGTGTGCGCGCGCACGCTAAAGGGTGCTTCCAAACTGATTTTTCAGAGAGAGAAAGTGAAAATAAAATCCATTAAGAAGTAAATACACCCCCCCCCCCCCCCTTCTAATCTCCTAATAAGATTATAAAAGTGTAAATCTGTTCACACGCGGCGGCGGCTGAAGATAATTCCACGTCTCGTCTCATCCCGGAGCCGCCCCGAATCGACCCGTCTCCGACCGGCGCTCCTCCTCCTCCTCCTCCTCCTCCTCCCCCTCTTACTTCACGTCTTCGTTTCCTCTTTCTTGTACAACTCGTGTTTTTATTTCTCCTCCCTTCCAGCTAATTGATCTGATTTCTTCCTTCTGGATATTTTTTACTTGTTCGGCTCCGATATCCTCCCTCTGGCTCCGCCCAGCCCCGCCCCGCCCCGCCCCGCCCAGCATCGGACACGGAACGGTTGTTGGTTCAACCCCACTCCAGTTTGCTCCTTGGACACCAAACATCCGTCATCCTTCACGTTCCTTCTTCTCGATCCGGCAGCTGATCCGGTTTTCCTCCGCCGGAGAACCAGGTTTGAATATTCCGGTCGTATTTTCTTCAAAACGCGTTCAGGGAAAGACGATCGATTAAAAGAGGGAAGCGGCGCGCTGGAATCACCAGAGGCCGTTAGCGGGCCGTTCTCCGGATGCTCCGGATGCTCCGGCCGGCCCGCCTTCGGAACGCCGCTCGTATCCCATTCAGGAAAAAAGGCCATTATTTGAATTGCAGAAATGTCTCCTGGGCGGCAGCGGGAATTCCGGGGTTCACAGTGCATCAATCCACATCAAAGGAAAGAGCAATTTTACAAATGGCGCCGCGTGTGTGTCCTTGAATAATAACAGCATCAATATTCAGCGTTCCCATCGCGGCGGCGGGAGGAAGGATGCTCAGACGGCAGCCCGTCATTTAATGAGAACAAAAAGCTCACGTGAAATTCTTCCTTCCATGGAGGCGGGCGGGAGACGCCGCATGTTTGATTCATGAGAGGGGAGGCGGGCTCAAAGCGGCGAGGAGAACGAGGCACGGTGGTAGAGACACCTGAGCCCGCCCCCACGGGAGGACGGACCTCAGGGCGCACTCAACGCTCACTATTGTCCCACAATGCAATGCTCCGAGGAAATATAAGAGCGTCCCGCAGCTGGGAAAAATGTCAAATGGCTGCCGAGCGGCGATGAGAAGGAAGTCGGGACCGAAAGACGTTTCAGAACGTCTCGTTGTGTCCGCCCGGCGGACGATTTGTCCCTCAATAAGACTCGAGAGGTGCGTTTGATTTACTCCAGCAGAGAGGCAGGGGCGGAGCCGGAAGCAGGTTGAGGTGTCAAGGAGCTCTCTGATTGGCTGTCCACAGACACTGTCCAGTCCGCCCTGCCGGGCGCTCACCTGGGGGAGGTGCGTCCGGGGCGGGGCCCCGGCGGCGCCCCGCCCCGGCGGTTCTGGGCTCCGGGTGTCCGGGCTCGGGTGCGAGCGCTTTGCGCGTTTGTCTGGTGTTTCGATGCGTTCCCGGCTCTTCGGCTCGTGTCAGCCTGCAGGCGAGGAGTCGGGGCCGCGCTCCTTTTATGGCGCCATCAGCATTACATGAGGTGTGTTTGTGAAGCGTGGGATTTTTCAGCGCCGCGTTTCTGTTTCACCTCCAGCCTGAACCGCCGCTCAGAAATTATTCATGCGGCGTCACGTCAAGGAGCTGCAGCAGAAACCGCCTGCGGGGACAGAGCGAGCAAGAGAGAGAGTGTGTGTGTGTGTGTGTGTGAGCGAGAGAGTGTGTGTGTGTGCGTGAGCGAGAGAGCGAGAGAGAGAGTGTGAAGGGTGTAGCGTGTATATTATGCAAGCTGGAGTATTGTGTGAAGCTGAGTGTAGTGGATGTGTGTGAGTGTGTGTGAGTGTGTGTGTAGTGCATGTGTGTAGTGCATGTGTGTGTGTGTGTGTGAGTTGTAATTCCCTCTCCAAATCAAAGACCCTGACAGCTGCCTTACTGCCGGCTGCCTCTCAGGTGATGAAGGGCCGCTGCTCGTCACCACGGATACCTCCATCACTGCCCCCCCCCCCGCCCCTCCCCTCCGGCCCCTCCCCCACTGCAACACAAACAGGAAAGGATGCGGATATCTACGGGATGGGGTCGGCCCAGAATTCCTCTTTTTTTCCCAGAATTCCCCATCCCATTCGCTCCTGGTTCCCGTGTTTCAGGAACTAACCTGAGGGTTAGCCTGACCAGGCTAGTTTCACAGCATGGGTTGCCATGGTAACTGAACTACAACTGCATTGAGCCCGGCTTTCGACGGAGAGGAGGCGGGGAAACCGTTATGGCCCCGCCCATCAGGACGAGGGATTCGTCGTTTAAATTTTACATCCTGGCAGGCAGCAGGAGCCTCGTTAAAGTCTCCGGTCGGATGGGAGTCGGGAGTCTTAGGGTCGGGTGGGAGTCGGGAGCCTTACGACCGAAAGTCGGGACTTTCCCTCTGCCCGTCAATCAATACGATCACACGCATCGATTGATGACCTCACTTCCTGTCGTGACATCCTTCAAAGGATACTTTTATGGAGCGTTGGGGCGCCGCCGTTCTGTCATTAATGAATTTAACATCAATTTCCTGGAACTGCTTATCCTGTGTGGGGTCGTTTAGGGGTGGAGCCAATCCCAGGTGGAGGCGGGGTCTAGTTCACCTCCATCTTTCCGGTGGGGGGACCCATGCAGGCGGACACGGGGAGAACATGCGAACACAGAAGAGATCCGCAGGTGGCGCTCCGTTACAGGAAGTCCCGCCCCTCTGCGGTGTGTCGGAGCTTCCTCCTCATGTTTTATTGAAGTCCTGCCGGCGCTAATTAAAGTGATCCTGCTTGCTGATTGGCTGTCTGACCTCGCGGGCTGAAGCGTCTGCCGAGGCCGCCGTCTCGTTTCCCAGCGGATCTTCAGCTGAGGAGGAGGAGGAGGAGGAAGAGCGGCACAAGTCTCTCTTCTGGGACGCTCTTGTCTGTTAATTAGCGGCGAGCAGACGGAAGGAAGTCCACGTCTCACCGGGGATCAATTCCACCGGAGAAGCAGGAACGCC
The DNA here is from genome assembly GCF_040956055.1 of Brachionichthys hirsutus. Lineage (NCBI taxonomy): Eukaryota > Metazoa > Chordata > Actinopteri > Lophiiformes > Brachionichthyidae > Brachionichthys > Brachionichthys hirsutus. The sequence goes on from NC_090902.1 coordinate 751,187, forward strand.
GCCGCAGCATTCCGCTTTATTTACGTCTTCGCTCAGCAGAGGGGGGTGTCACCTCCCAAATGTGTGAGGAAGAGGAGGAGGAGGAGGAGGAGGAGGAGGACCCGGGAGAGTTTAGAACAGAAAAACGTCGACATGGAGAAGATGTGAGTCGTTTTCAGAGACGTCCTCAGAGACCCAGAACGGCGGCGGCGGTCCGGCGTTAAGTTTAGTTACTCATTACTTTGTTTACAGCCATCTGTTTACACAAACATCTTCCTCCTCCTCCTCCTCCTCCCATCAGCTCCCGTCTCTACGCCGGGAGACCCGCCGGCCTCGCCGACAGCTGTGCTTCCGGCGGCGTCTGAACGAGGCGTCCGCCGCCTCCGGTGTTCCACACCGCTCACAACGAACAGGGACTCATCCGCCGCAGGAAATACGGCGTCCGGAAGCCTGTCCCGGAAGCACGGCGTCCGGAAGCCTGTCCCGGAAGCACGGCGTCCGGATGCCTGTCCCGGAAGCACGGCGTCCGGATGCCTGTCCCGGAAGCACGGCGTCCGGAAGCCTGTCCCGGAAGCACGGCGTCCGGATGCCTGTCCCGGAAGCACGGCGTCCGGAAGCCTGTCCCGGAAGCACGGCGTCCGGATGCCTTTCCCGGAAGCAGGGACGGATCTCTGCTCCGGAGACGGAATAAACCGGATCAAACAGGATGAGTCTGATTCTCTAATCGGAGATCAGAACGCCGATTTTCCAACACGAATGGAAAACCTTTGAGGCGGAGCGACATCGGAAAACACAGAAGGATATTTTCCCCGGCGTTCCCCTGGGTGCCGCCGCCAGGAAAGATCTTTTGATGTGCTTTTATTTACGAGATTCCGTTTGTCTGGGACAGATTGTCTTTTAGAATCAAACGATCGTCCTCTCGGCGTCCCTCCTGACAGGACGGCCTGAGGGAACAAATTACCCGTCTCAGGCGACGGCGATGAGAAGAACACGACCAACCTGAGCGCACCTGGAAGGACGACAGCGAGACGCAACACGAGGGCGGAGAACGCGGCGGCGCCGGCGGCGGCGAGCTGGACCTCCTCGCACAACGCCGGAAGCCCGTCGGCCCGTCGCCACAACTCGAGTATCACACCTACGGCGAGGACGAAGGCCGCCTCCCACCTGCACGACCTTTGACCCCGCCCCCGGGAGGCCCACACGAGGGCTGTTCTGGTCAGGGCGGAAGAGTTCCGCTTCTAAACGGAAGCAACGTTTTCTCTCAAGAGGAAGTGATGTCAGCGTGGCTCGTCAATGGTTGCCATAGCAACAACTTCTGCGTGAGACACAGACAACAAAATGGCAGACGTTAAAAATGGAGGTGGACCACGCTGAACCGACTCGTCTCCAACCAATCAGCTGATACCAGAGGCTCCACCCACAACCAGATGTCTGTCAAGGTGATGTCGCCATGCCAACGACTTGTTACGTCACTTTTGATTAGCAGCCCTTCAGAAGAAGCGACGCCCCCATGCAGCCCCGCCTTGAAGAGGAGGCATGCCGCCTCTGCAGTCATGTGACCTCTGACCTCCACCGAAACGACAGAAGAAGGATCCGACTCCGTGGTAATCAGATTATAAAGACGATCAGATTAGAGACTGACTTCCTGTTTAATGGAATTATCAGCGACTGTAAACGAGCCGCCTGCCGGGGTCGGAGGTCAGCGCCTGAACTCCGGAGGACATTTAATTACGCTTTCAACCGTCTCTAAGACGAATTTGGAATATTAATGATGAATTAGCATAAAATTAACAGATGAAAGCTCAGCAGATTAGCAGATTGGCGCTTCCATGGCGACAGAGATCCCATCCGGAGGCCGACGCCCCTCTGATGTCCGGGAGGAGGGAGCGATGAAGCAGACGAGGAGAGCCGGCTGACCTCTCGGGGTTGAGCCTCCGGCGACGCCCTCCTCCCGGTTCACTTCACAGACCGTGTCATTCCTGGCATTCCTGGTATTCCCGCTGTTCCCAGGTGTGGTGCGGCTTCATGCCTGCAGGTATCGATAAAGTTGTACTGAACACCTCTGCAGGTCTGTCAGAGCCTGAAGTGAAATAAAAAATAAAATCCAATATGTTTGAGTGAACCTGGGGGCGGAGCCAGCGGCGCGTCGGGCCGCTCGTTAATCATTAACCCTCATCAGCAGTCAACGCAGTGAGAGGAGGAGGACACGCCTCCTGCTGAGAGGAGGCGTGTCCTCGCTCACCCCTAATAGCCGATAGTAAATGTTAGCATCATAATAATAAAAATGTTCGTGTTGTTTACAATTGATTATCAATGCTAACTGAATATTTTGGAACGCTCTGAAAAAGGGGCGGGGTCATTTTTCTCATTAAGCTTTAAAAAAAATGTTTTTGTCGAATGTCCTAAAACTTTAGCGCAAAACGTCAGACAGATTTGTGTCAAAACAAATTACGGGAAGCTCCACCCACAGAACTCCGGACTTCCAATCCAGTCCTCCGGAACGCCGTCTCAGATTTCGGGTTAAGGCTTTCGTGGACAAGCGGGTCGGGAGCGGGCCCGAACCAGAACTCGGGCCCGAATCGGTTTGGGCGGCGGCACCTGCTGATTCAGGTGCGATTCGTAGAAGGTTTGTTTGTTGTAGCGAGAAGACAATTATTTTAGCTGAAGAAGGTCAGAGCCTTCATCAGGCCGCCGCCGCCACCGCCGCCGCATTCAGAGTGCTTCCATTGTTGCTCCGAGGCGTCGCCACCCGAGGTCGCCGTTATTGTGCGCCGATGCTAAAGACTCCGCCTCCGTGTGAGATTTTAATTTGCTCTGTGAAAGTCACAAAAGCCGTTTGAGAGCGTCTCCCTGAAAGGCGTCGGCTTTACTCGATTTCACGGCGCCGCTCCTCTGAAGAACGCTTGAGGAGGTGACACAGCCAATCAGGAGAAAGGAGCATCAGAGGAGGAGACACAGCCAATCAGGAGAAAGGAGCATCAGAGGAGGTGACACAGCCAATCAGGAGAAAGGAGCGTCAGAGGAGGTGACACAGCCAATCAGGAGAAAGGAGCACACTTTAAATGGTTTTGACTTGAGAGAAACAGGAGCCCCGCCCATTTGCACAATAACCCGTCTGATTGGCCGATGGCCTCCTGCGCCATCGCTAACCTTCAGGACGCCGCCGCCGTTTCTCTCCATTTTATCGATTATCTATTTATTAAAATTGATGTCTGATTTTATTGAGCATTAAATTTTCTGCTCTTTGAATAATTTTAGCTTTTTTATATTGAATTCTAATAAACATTCTCTGTTGTAAAACTGTTTTCACGACTTTTACTAGAATAACCTTTACAATAGTAATCGTATTTTTACTCATTTATTTTTCCTGTTTGTGGGTTAAAACCAAGTAAAGGTTATTTATTTGCTGTAAATACCTTTTTGCATTATTGTTTTAAAAGTTTGGGCGTTTGGAAAAATAAACAAGCGTAAAGCAGAAAGAATCAAAACTTCTTTAGGTTTAAACTAAAGGAAAATAAATCTGTGCTGAATGTTGAACCAGGTGAAATTTAAAAGAGGAAATAAACGCTGGTGTCTGTTTTATTTTTTACATTTTAAGAAACTTTATGGAATACTTTGTCAATTAAACACAAAAGAGCATTAAAAAATTGAAACATTTCTAAATCTGTTTGTCAAAATAAAATCCATCACAAACGATCTGAGAAGAAAAGATGGATGGATTGATGGAGGTGTGTGTGTGTGTGCGTGCGTGTGTGCGTGCGCAGCAGGGAACCACTCAACCTTCTCTGCACCAATCACGGTTACAGAGATGAAGTTCCACGCCGTCGCCCATGACGACCAGACTCCGGTTCATTCTCTCTCATCTGAAAGTCGTTAAAAAGTCTCGTCAAACTTTCTTCAGCAGCGACAAAGTTAAAATCTGCTCGTTTCGTTTTTTAAATCTCCACGAAACAAAATATTACATTTGTACGCCCATTTATCAGGATAATTAGTTTTATATAATTTATGTTTGATTAGCATAATGCTAGTCACTGACATCTAGACTAGTCTCTCCTTCTGGAGTCTTAAACTAGTCTCTCCTTCTGGAGATTTAAACTAGTCTCCCCTTCTGGAGATTTAAACTAGTCTCTCCTTCTGGAGATTTAAACTAGTCTCCCCTTCTGGAGATTTAAACTAGTCTCCCCTTCTGGAGAGTTAAACTAGTCTCTCCTTCTGGAGAGTTAAACTAGTCTCTCCTTCTGGAGAGTTAAACTAGTCCCTTCTCCGTCTTCTGGAGTTTTAGTCTCTCCTTCTGAATTTTTAAACTAGTCTCCTTCTGGAGATTTAAACTAGTCTCTTCTCCTTCTGGAATTTTAAACTAGTCTCCTTCTGGAGATTTAAACTAGTCTCTGTCTGGTGTTTTAAACTAGTCTCTCCTTCTGGAGTCTTAAACTAGTCTCCTTCTGGAGATTTAAACCAGTCTCCTTCTGAAGATTTAAACTAGTCTCTGTCTGGTGTTTTAAACTAGTCTCTCCTTCTGGAGTCTTAAACTAGTCTCCTTCTGGAGATTTAAACTAGTCTCCTTCTGGAGATTTAAACTCGTCTCTTCTTCTGGAGATTTAAACTAGTCTCCTGGTGTTTTAAACTAGTCTCTTCTGGAGTTTTTTTTTTTTTTTTAGGTTACACATTTGCATACGTTTGCTTTAATTTGTGGAATTTCTTCACATGGAGACTGCAGATGAATCTCTGATCGGAGACGTCAGGATTGTTTGGGGGAAAACTCTCAACAGGTAATCAGCCCGAACAGGTGCTCAAAGGTAGGCGGAACCAGAACCGAGGCAGAGCCAGAACACGGTGGCTGGGGAAACCGGATCAACGGCAACAATCCGACAGAGAGCTGGAAGCTGAGCAGAGAATAAGTAGAGGAGCGGCTGATTGGACGATGGGCAGCAGGTGTGTGAGGAAACACAGGTGAAGGAGATATCCTGATTGAAGGTTCTGAAATGACAGGAGACGTTGCAGGAAAACCTGGAAGAGTACTCGGAGCACAGACCTCCGCCAAGCAGCTCACTCCCCTGCATCATGATTAATAAATAAATCTATTTTTAGACCTTTATCAGCTGATCCACGTCGGTTCATGATCGGTTTAGAACTCGTTCACTTTCAGTCACGGTGGATCCTCCTGGATCTATAGATCCGGAGCTTCTGAAGACACAACGAACCCGTTTGTCCTGATTCCATCGCGGCTCGGCGAGGCAGCAGAACCAGAACCTCCTTGGTGGATGGAACCAGAGAGATTTTATTGAAAGGTCCAGAAACTAAATCGTTTTGTTGTGAAAATGGACAATTTCAGCTGGACCTGGTTCCTCAGGTATTAAAGACAGAACGAGGGGACACGGGACGACACATAGAACCGGAGAACCAGAGAGGATAGAACCGGAGAACCAGAGAGGATAGAACCGGAGAACCAGAGAGGATAGAACCGGAGAACCAGAAAGGATAGAACCGGAGAACCAGAGAGGATAGAACCGGAGAACCAGAGAGGATAGAACAGGAGAACCAGAGAGGATAGAACCGGAGAACCAGAGAGGCAGCAGCTGATCAGGTGAGACGTGGAACAGGTGCGTCTCGTTCAGTTCAACAACGCGGAGATCAACCTGCAGCGACAGTCGCCATGGCAACCCTCGCAAATGGAGACTAATGTTCCTCACCTCATTCTGGAGCAGAACCAGAACACGTCCCCTTTATGATGTTTTAAAAGCCTCCTTTATAAGTAAATGGGAAAATCCGGATCACGACGGGATCCACAATCTGGTGGTAAACCAGAGATCCCAATCCAGGATCTGAACAACAATTTAAACAACTGTTCCGGGTAAGAGACACAACATTTCCTGGAAGTTTCATCCCGATCCGTCCAGAACTTTCTGAGGAATGTCGATAACAGACGAGTTCTCAAAAGCCAAAAACCGAAACCGAAGCCCAAAGAGGCTGAAACGGGGAAACGTGTTTCTTGTCGTTTGTTTGGGGGGATTATTTCGGTCCGCCCTGTGTGGGGCCTCCGGCGCCGGACCGACATCGAATCCTCATTATTCATGCGTCCGACCCGTCTCCAGTTCTGCTCCGAGCCCGGTCCGGCACCCTAACACGCCTGGCCGGGCCTGAAGGCCTGTCAGGGCGCTGATGGCGGCGGCGGCGGCGGCGGCGGCGGAGCGGAGAGACGCTTAACGCCTTAATCCGACCGGCGACACAGCCGGTGGGCTCCTCACCAACCAGAGGTCCAATCCCGGCGCCGGGACCAGGAGGCGTGTCCGATGTAACCGGCGGCGAGGCGGAGTCAGCCACCGTGGAGCAGCTCTCGTTACTCCACTCAGAAACGGAGAGGGGGGGCGCCCCACCCCCCCCATTCACTCATCACCGCTTATCAGCGAAATGCAGCCTGGCGCTGTGACGCTTCAACACACACGCACACACACACACACCTACACCCCCCCCCCCCACACACACTAGTTCTGTTATTCTCCCGTCGCCGTCGCCCCCCCCCCCGAGGACAGGTGGATGTTTATCAGTCTGTGTTTACCTGCGGTTTAGTAAACAACCCCCGAACGGAAGCGTCCCGGTCTTGTTCTAAACGTCCCCGCCGACGCTCGGATGGGAGCGGCAGGAATCCACAACCGACGAAGACGAGCGGAACCGATCGCTGCCGGTCTGAGGAGGGGCAGAGCAATCAGGAATCAATCGATACATCGATACAGAGGCGACTTCCTGTATGACTTCCTGTCCGGCCCGGGTTGCGCATTCGAGTTGCGTAAAAACGTTTCCACCGTGCATCTGTTCTAGACTGCCTGCATCGCCATGGCAACAGGTGCTTTAATATATTTTACTGACTCAGGATCCGATCCAGATGAAATTGGGTGGTGAGATAGAGACCCCCCCCCCCATCATGACGCGTTCCATAAACTTTGGTCAATAATCAACCGAGTTATTGAGCTGATGACGTAACAACGGACGCCGTCTATCCGTCCCGGTGACCACTCCTCTTCATCACCTAAAGAAACGGGACACGGCGGGGGCGGGGCGAGGAGGCGGATCGGGGTGGGGCCTCAGTGTTTGACCCGGTTAGACCTCCCGGACAGATGCGCCAGGGACTCTCTGGGTTACCATGATCAATTGATCAACCCTGATCAATCGGAGTCGAGCGCTGTTACCCGGCTGAAGTGAACAGGAACCGGGGCTGATGGGTAAAAGAGCAGAAACGCCCCCCCGACCCGGTGAGGTTCATCTTCTCTCCTGCAATCACTTTCGATAAGGGAGAAACAGAAGCGGCGCCGGCGGCGAGCTAAATAAGTCTGGGTTCCTCTGCGAGGAAGAAGAGCAGCTGCCTCTTCTCCTCTGGAACAATAATTACTTCTTTCACTCTTCAGACTCTCTTTTACGCTCACATTTCGACTTATTTTCCTTCCTCGCTCTGGTACCAGCAGCGGCGTTAGCGCTATCGCTGCGGCGCACGCTAACGGCCCGAGGCTGAATCAATGAGGGTGTCAGCCGTTCCTCGTTGATGTGAAGGGTCGCCTCTCCTTTCACAGATCCATCCGACTGTTTCAAACGCTAAAAATCCTCATCGGGTGTTTATTTCATTAATATTGTGTCGGCGGCGGCGGGGTTAGCATTTTTTAAAAAGCGTGTTCCGACATTCACACTTATCATAATTCCTCAGGCCGCGTTCGCTTGAACGGCCAAGAAACGTGCAAATTGTGCTCTTCAGCTGAGAGTCTCTGCGTTCTGTGTGGCCCCTCCCTCATTGATCAGCTGCTGGGTTGGGAGGAAGAGGAGGAAGAGGAGCAGGAGGAATGAAGACAAAGACACGAGGCTGCTCTGAATGGAGTCGGAGCCGATTAGAGCCGCTGCTGGTCCGATGCCAGGAGCTATTTATTCTCATGGTTGTGGGACTGGACTGTGACCCGCCCACAGCTGATAGACCCTTCATCTCTGATTGGACCTCAGGTTCACCATCTGGAAGCATGTTCCTATCTCTGATTGGACCTCAGGTTCATCCGACGGATCGGTTCAGCCCCGTGTTTGGTTCGGTCACATCTTTATACTCTGTTGGCTGCTGTCAGCAGCTTCTTCATCTTTTGCCTCTTCAGGGGGAGGCGGGTTGTTAGACCCCTGTAAGCCGGTGAAGGTGGGGCAAATGGGAAACCTCTGGAGCCAACGGGTCCGCCGGATCACATCCATCCCCAGAGGAAGATCATAGGAGGAGGAGTTCGACGAGGACTGCCTCCACTCAACTAAACCTCGCTCCTCTTTGGAACCTGGAGACACATTTTAACAAACGTTAATGGAGAAGCAGGAGTCCTTCATGTGGACTTGGGATTGCCCAGTTTTCTTATGAGGGGTAGTATTTATCTGCTGCTTGATCCAACTGTGTGTTTCAGTGTTACCTGGTATCGTGTTATCCAGACAGAAAGTCACAAAACCTCCAACAAACATCTCCATGGACAGAAGAACGGTCAGGAGCTGATCCAGTTCTACGACACCTGAATGCACAGAAGGAAGGCTCAGATGTGTTTACACCACAAGCGAAGCAAGTTGCGTAAACCCAGATGGTCTCGCTGTGACATGTCTTCCAGGTGACGGCTGATCTAGGTAGAAATGCACCTGTGTTGATAGAGTTGGGATTCTTGTCCATGTATGTCGGCAGGGTCAACCCGATGAAGATGGAAAACCCAAGAACAAAAAGATTTCTAGAAGAGTTCAAATCCACAAGTTGCAGGTTGGAAAGACCAACAGCTGTGATCATACCTGAGAAACACCAACACAGAGATGATTATAGCGTCGCCGACACACCTGCGTCGGTACGATGCTTACCAATGCTTGGGACTTACCAAACAAGGTACAGAACATTCCTCCAAGGACCGGATCTGGCAATGACGCAAACAGAGCCGTAAACTTTCCAATGACTCCCAACAGGATCATGATGCCTGCTCCATACTGCACCACCCTCCTGCTGCCCACCTGTCCACAAGGACAATGGTAAATGCCTCCCATAAGCCAATAACAAGCAACTAAATGGGTCTGTTTGGCGTCTACAAGGAGTAGTTCCCATTACATTTCTTAGAACCTGCAGGAACATGACGCCAAGGTCGACAAGTGGATGAGTTGTAGCGGTCCAGAGCAATTTAGAGAGGTTAAAGGTTAGTTGATGAATTTAGAGGATATTTTCAGAGGTCAGGGACTAGTTAAAGAGGTCAGGATCCAGTTGCAGAAGTTTGGGGCTAGTTGATGATGTTAGGGGATTGTTAAAACGGTCAGGGACTAGTTAAAGAGGTCAGGGGGTAGTAGTTAAAGAGATCAGGGGGTAGTAGTTAAAGCGGTCAGGGACTAGTTAAAGAGGTCAGGGGGTAGTAGTTAAAGAGGTCAGGGGGTAGTGTCAGCGATCCATGGCTATTAGCAGTGGTCCGGGAACATGTTGTAGCGATTTGGCAAAGAGTTTTAGAGGTCTCAGGCTGGTATGGAATTAATCACCTGTCAAAAGTAACTTTCAACCACACAACAACAAAGAAGAATTTGGGTTGGTGCTGCCTCAGCTACCTTGGTGATGCCCAGAACACCTATATTCAGACTGGAAGAGGTGGTGCCATTTCCTGTCCCTAAAAGGCCGCTAATGATGCAGGCAAGCCCCTCAATAAAGATTCCCCTGAAACAAACAATCAACAAAACATCAAACACTTGTGTGGGCAGATTCCTTCAGGTAAGATGACCTTACTTCCTCCTCACCTGTTGATGGCATGCTCCGGAGGAGGTGCAGCTCCAGACAGACGGGCACAAACGTAATAGTCACCAACTGACTCCACGATACCCACCAGGGTGGCGCTCAGCATCCCCAGCACCCCAGCAACCGTTACAACCGGCAATCCCCACTGGCCTACAGGTGACCAGAGGAAGCATGATTATCTTCACTCCATCGTCATCATCTATGACGTCACAGAAGGTTTAAACAAATTGCTATCTGATCGCCATATTCCCCAAAGGAAACTTCATACTTCAAAATGATGATGGCAAATATTATCTACGCTGCCAATGAAAACAGGCCTTAGAAACTGGACCTTGGGACAGCCCATTAGATGTCTTACAAGGGTAGGGGACTCTGAACCACGGTGCCAATGTTATGATGTCACCACGGGCATCAGTCCGGGCCTTGTATCCGTACCGACCGGGGTCATTTGGCAACACGTTGGTCAGGGTGAAAATGTAGCAAATGACCCAAACCAGCAACATAGCAAGGATGACCTGAGGAAGATTTGAGGAGGTGAAGAAGACCAACCAGCCACGAGGTAGCAACAAACGGTGCATCAATATTCAAAGCAGTCTGATTCTGTCCCATTTTGGTTCTTGGAACCTTCTACTGATCTGGTGTTGCCTGTTTGTGGTTCTCATTTACAGAAAACATTTTGAATATCTGAATCCTGGTGGAGGTCAATCCTTTCTCTCTGGAGTAGGTGGGAACAGGAAGTGATGTCTCTTTCAGGTACTGACCAAAGAGCACGATAAGAAAAATGCACCTGTGGAAATACAGCAAGCGAGAGAGAGAGGGTTTACCGTTTATTAGAAAAGACAGACGGAGGTCTGGAGAAGACGGGAGGAGAGACTCACAGTAGTGACAGCCCCCACTGAGACCCAGCTCTGTCCCCGGCTGTGGGGACCACAGAAAGGCCAACGAGGGACACTGTTGGGGCGATGGTGAGAGGCCCGATGTAGTCCAGCATCAAGCCTGGCAACCCACACAATCCAATCACAGTTTCCAGAAGAGTGGCCACGATGATGGACCCCTGGATCTGAAACGACAACGAACATATGGATCTCAGTGATGCTGCTGGTCCCACCTGGACCAGATCAAAGAAGCCCTACAATGCTAAGGATTCACCTCTCTCATGCGTGGTTGCCAAATGTGTGAAGTGTTGAGTGGGAGGCTCCAGTTCCCATAAATCTCCTCTGGAGGGGAACACAACGATTGCTCCGTCATGACCACAATGGTCCTGTTTAATGACCGAATGAACTCCCTGACCCCCCTCACCCTCGCTGGGACACCTCCAGCGGTCCAGGCCCAGGATGGCTTGTGCAGAAATGAGGAAAGACATTGCAGTAATCTGAAAGAGAGGAAGTCTGTAGACAAACACACATGAGTGCCATGCAACTCCCACGGACTCACCTGGTTCCCACGGACTCACCTGGTTCCCACGGACTCACCTGATTCCCACAGAGGTCTGGATGAGAGACGTGATTCCGACAGTGGTGGCGATGGTCCCGATCAGAACGCCGATGGTTTCCTGGTCTTGGCCGATGCACATGGCCTCAGCCAGAAGAAACGGTGCTGCTAAAAAGCTACTGGCACAAGTCAGGCAATGCTGAGAAGAGATTAGATCAAAGGACAGGAAATATTACATCGCATCTAATCCATGTCAACCTGAACCAAATCGAATCTGAGTCAGGTGAGTGTAATCACTCTAATCCAGTTTTACCTGTAGTCCCAGTAGCACGCACAAGTGCCACGGTGGGACGTCGTCAATCTTGTAAATCATGTCTGACTCTACTTCCTGCGCTCCTATTGGCCGTTTATTCTCCCTATCGCCTTCCAGTGGCAGGTGGTCCCGTGCTGGGATTTGGTCCCAGTCCACTTCCAAGGAATCATGTCTCTGATTGGACGAGGAAAACACCTGTTAAGACCTCAGACCGCTGAAGTCATCAATCAAACAAGGAGACAGACTTGTCTTAGCCCGTCTCTTCCTGAGCTCTGTAACGTACACGTTATCAGTTATTAACAGATCCGTTTTAGACCACTAGCATGTTGCCATGGTTCCGACGGATCGGCACAAGACCCAGTCAGAGTTTCACGTTGATGTTGGGCGTATCATTAACGTCCATTTTATAGACGTGCGCTTTACAATGATGCCTTTATTGCACTGAGGTTCACACAAGGCCGGTTGAACCGCTGGGACAAGGACAGACATCCGGCCCAGGTTTGAATATCTCCTGAGCCGGGAGGGTGTGGCCAACAGACAGGAAGTGAGGAAACATGACTCCACAATTTGATTTCCATTTACGAGCATACATGTGGATAGCGTTCAGAAAACCAAATAGCATAGAATCCAAGATGGAGGGTGGAATACCTCAGAATGACGTCATAGCAGGAAACGGCGAGAGCAAATCACAAAGTAAAACACTTTAAGTGTAGAAATCAGCTGTTGACGAACACAAGATGGACAAACAGGACAACACAGATGGAGGAGTCAGCTGACCTCAGCAGGGCTGGTGATGTCATAAAAATGTCATAAAAATGATCACATCATTTAATCACCCGTTCATCACCTGTCCTACAGTAGACTTGTCCTCCAGCCCACTCGTCCTCCTTTTCACCTGTCCTCCAGTACACTTCGCCTCAAATCCACCTGTCCTCGAGTCCACCTGTTCACCTGTCCTCCAGTCCATTTGTCCCACTGTCCTCCAGTAGATTTGTCCTCCTGTCCTCTAGCCCACTTGTCCTCCTTTTCACCTGTCCTCGAGTCCATTTGTCCCACTGTCCTCCAGCACACTTCTCCTCAAATCCACCTGTCCTCCTGTCCAGCAGGTCTTTCATGTTCTGCCATCGACATATTTTCCTGTTTAGTTTAACTGACTGCTCAAATAATCAATAAATGATCGGTTTACCTGTGTGTGGTCTGTCATAGCAACGGTCTGGCACCGTGGGCGATCGAGCACTGAATATAAAAGAGAGAGAGGTGGAAGTCCACGGAAACACACACACACGTGTGTCCTATAAAGTGGAAACACACACACACACACACACACGTAAAGAAGAAGACAAGTGAGGAGGAGGAGGAGGACCTCAACGAAGAAGATGGTGACTTTGGTTCTGTCGGTTTGGATTTGATCACATGACTTATTGATGAGCCGCTGATACAAGTGTTGGATCGATGAAGAGGAAGGTAAAACCACAGCGGAGAAACGTGATGAATGCGGAGGAGGAAGAGCGTCGACAGGAAGACCAACGGAAATCAATCGGAGGTTGAGAAGGAACAGGAAACAAGGAGAGGGGACGGACGAAGGTCACCGGGTCACGACCGGAGGGCGAAGGGCTCGTCTTCATCGTTTCGTATTAATGAACGTCAAGTCTTGATTCATTTAGGAGTGTTTTAATAGCAGGTAATAAGAAGAAGCACTCTGAGGGACATAAAGCATCATCATCACCATCATCATCATCATCGTCTCTGCTCCTGTAATGTCCATCACGACCTTCATCGTCATCTTTATTATTGTTATCACCACCGCAGTAATCAATACCATCGCCACTCCTCAATAATGGTTGTCATGGTAATCATCAGCAGAAACTTTATTGCAGAAACACCGGCCCTTCCTCGCCACGCACCGTGACTCAGAAGCGCTCTGATTGGCTCACCCTGATGTTCTCATTCTAACTAACCAATCACAGTCCAGCCTTAAAAGAAGACAAACTGCGCTAGCACGCAACGAAGAAGCGCGGCGCTCCCGCTGCACGTTGGGAGGGGCCTCCAGAAACAAAATGTCCTCAGGGAGGAAACTCAAAACGATCACAGCAGGCGCACTAAACAGCTTTTTGGGAGTCGGGGGGGGGGATATGTTTGGAACATATTAAATATCATCCTGGAAGGTGGAAGACGTGAAGCGAGAAACCGCGCTGGCACACGATGAGGTTGCCGGGCGCCGTCCTCCCGACAGGAAGCACAGACGATGGAAACGCCGCCGTTGTGTTTGCCGCTAATGTTCCGACTCTTCGGGGGGGCGGCGGACGAGCAGCTGTGATAAAATCCCCACGGCAACACATTTACAGACGAGCACAAAGTCCGACGCTTCATTCCAGGCCGGAGGCGGATCCCGTTCCTGCTGCTCCTGGGAAACAAAAGGCAGCAACGGCAAACGTCGTTAGCTGCCATCGGAGCCGGCGTTAGCATTTCTAATGACCGATAGCGCTGCGTCTTCCTTTACTGCAACCTGGACTGGTCTTAAGGCTCCGCCCACACAGCTGTTTGTGATCTAGAAACATCTTCTCCTCCTGGTTTCTCCTTTTATGACGTTATCTCTGGGGTCCCACAAGGCTCCTTCCTAAGCCCTCGATATATCCTGATCCTGATCGGGCCTTTATGGAATAACCTTATGGAATAACCTTATGGAATAACCTTATGGAATAACGCGTCAGGAATATTTCAGGGATTATGTTTTTGTTTTCCTTGGTTCTCCGGGTCTCAGCTTCCCGTTTGACGATGCCGGCAGCGGATTGGTTGGAGCTGCGGACGTCCTCTCGTTGTTGTTTGCGCTCACCCATTAGCTAGTTTTGGTCCTTGCTAGCTCCTTCTAGTCTCGCTTTGGCCTTTCGATGTCCTGCATTGCTTTTCATCTCTTTTGCTTCTATCGCTCATCATGCGGTCGTTTCGTTTGTTGTTGTTTTTGTTGTTATTATTATGGTTGTTGTTGCCGTGTTACGATTCGAGTTGAGGCGCGGTCATGAAACTGATTCAAGATGTCATTATTCCGCTGTAACCGCCGCCAGCGGCGGGGGATCGGCCGTTAGCCGGCACCGTTGGCGACGGCGTTCGTGATTGACTCGGATGCTGCTCCCGAAGCTTTTGTGCTGCGAAACAAATGAAGTCTTCCGGGCAAAAGGAGATTGACGTCCGCCCCGTGTTCTTCCTGCTGCTGCTGTCCTAATGAGACGTCGCGCTCTGCAGCTCGCGGCGTCTGACGTCCACAAAGTCTCTGTGCAGGAAACAAGTTTTCCTTCAGATAGGCAGGAAGACGTCAGGAAAACGACCAGCGGACGCCGCTAAGGGTCGCCGCTAACGGACGCCGCTAACGGCCGCGCCTTCCTTCTGTCCTTCACTCCTCCACTTCCTGCCAGAAGACAAGAGAAGATCTGAAAGACACGTCCCGGTAATGAGCCTCGCCACGGCTGCACTATCATCCTAACAAGGAGGCGGAATGGATGAGGCGGCGAGCCGATCGGGACAGGTGATCCGTCTGTCACTCGGTCCATCAATCAGCATCCAGCGTGCGACGGGAGGCCGTCCGGCTCCTCGCCGCCAACGTGGCCGCCATTTAAAGGATGTTTACAGATGAGAGGATCCTTCTTTTGTTTGTTCAGTCCAACAGGTGAGCCTCCAGGAAGCAGGAAGCAGGAAGCGGTTTCGCCCCTTCCAGAAGCGCTTCTCTTTGCTGGACGCCGCGTTCTGATCAGCAGCGACACGCCGTCCCCCGCCTCCTCCTCTCATCTCCATGCTTCTCTAAACATTCAGCTTCAATCACCGATCATTCTAACTAATTGCTCCCCTTTTTGACGACTGCCTAATGATTCCCTTTCATTTCCGTGGCACATCTTCACGCCGCCTCGCCGTCTCGCCGCCACGCTCGCCTCTGTCCCGTCAGCCTGCCGGAGACACGTCTGAGCAGCAATCTGCTTCGCCGCGCTCGTCTCCGCTAAAGCCGCCTGTTTGTTGTTTGCTTTCAGCGGAACATGTGCTTCTTCTAATTCCCGTCGTCTTCCCGTCTCGCCGGACGGATTGCCGCTGTCACTTTCTCGTCCTGCGGGTCGGGGGGGGGGGCTCAACCTGTCACCTGCATGGATGCACCGATCTCACCTTAGACTCGCTGGCCCGGGGACATGAACGTGAGGACTCTGTCCAATTAAAGCGTCCCTGACAGCGTGACGCACCTGAGCGCAGGGGAAGCTGTTCATTGGTGTGGGGGGCGGAGCTTATAGGGTCTCTACAGAGGACATGCTGCATGCTGCTCTTTATGTTAGCTGCTAGCTGCTTTTAGAGTCATTCTGTTTCTTCCTAGATTTGTGGGGGCGTGGCTTCAGGTGCTCCTGTTAGGCCACACCTGCCCGATCAGCAGCTTGATTGGCCGCCGGCAACAGAACTTCGTGGATCCGGATCAACCCGTCGCTTCTGTGTGATTTTATTCATCTTGGCGGCGTCTGGGAACAGATCAATAAAGTCTGCTGAATACAAATAGAATACTTTTTTATGGATCTTTAGGAATAAGATGTTATATCTGTTATTTATTATAGAAATATTGACAACGCAGCCCCCTGATTTGAATTCAGATGAATGATTAATTGTTTCTGCTCCGTGAGCTCGGATGGATAAAGTTCGGTCTCAGATTAGCTCTGTGGTTCTGTTCGACAGATCATCCCTGATCAATACTCTGAATAGGACCTTTATCGATCGGACAGAAGTGATCTGGCACACAGCCTCTGAGTCAACAGATGAACCTCTGATGGAGAAATCTCTTTTCAGATGGTTGTTACATTTGCTCCGTGACGATGAGGAGGAGGAGGAAGAGGACAGTATTGATCCAAAGCCTAATCATTGGGCAGCGATTGGTATTCGGCACGCTGCTGAAAGTGTCCTGCCTTCTCCACCGCTTCACCTGCGACTCACAGAGCAGCATCCCCAAGAGTTTGGTTACTAAGCAACAGCCAGGCCTCTGGGTTGGAGGAGGAGACTCTGTGATGTCACGTCGGAGGAGTGGCCCAGGTTTGGGATCCATACGATCAAATATGGCTGCTTAAACCTGCCTTTAGTTTCGGTTTAGAAACAATAACAGGACAGGAGAGACGAACGTCCCGAAATAAAGTGAATCCAAATAAAACAGACGAGGAGGTTCCGTTTCCGAACCACGATCACAACGGAAGGAAAAGACCAGCAGCAGGAAGTGAAATGGACACAACATGGAAATCGAGATTTTCAAAATAAAAGAGAAAATGACAAGTCATAAATGGAACCAGAGAGTCGAAATGTTGGAACGGCCCAACCTGAATCCACCAAACATGAGTGGGACCAGGTCCTGGTGGGACCAGGTCCTGGTCTCTGACAGAGGTAACAACAGGAGACAGGTGTGAACAGGTGAGTCCCCCCGATCACAGGTAAGGTCTCTCTCCACCACCGTTGGGTCGACGAACCCAACGGCTAAAAGCCAGAGACCACCTGTAAGCGGAGGCGTCTTCAGCGTGACATCCCGTCCCCCTCCCCGTCCCCGCCCCCGTCCCCGTCCCCGTCCCCGTCCCGTAAAGCCGCCTCGTAGCCGCTGACATGAACGTCCAATCATTGTCCCTGATGAATCTGTCCTTCCTTTCCAGCAGCAGCCCGTATAAACATCCATCCAATCATTTATCTTTTGTCTGCTTGGTAAAGAAATCCCTCCTGGAGGACATTACTTCCCGTTATTACAATATGAAGGATTATAATTGTCCTCCTGCAATTACCTTTCCTCCTCCAGAGGCTTTGTCACTACGAATGATTGGCCTCTAATATTAACCCAAAAGCATTTAATCAGCCGTTGCAGGTTCCCCGTGCCGTATAATCACACTCGCAATTAAAAATGTATTACCTCGTTGTCTGTTAGCAGCGCCGCCGTCCTGATTAGCATGACTTTACTGTGGAGCGTTGCTGCCTCCATGCTGAGCAGCCGGATCCGACGCCGTTCTGGCGTCCGGCGTGCACCGGACTGGATTAACCCGAGGAAGAAACGGAGCGCAATCACTCCTCGGGCAGGAGGTGGGAGCAGGAGGTGGGAGCAGGAGGTGTTGTTTTGTGGCGCGCCGGCGTCCTCAGGTCGGGCAGGTTCACCTGGACTGGTTAGTTCCTGTCGCCGTCGCCTTCCTGTTTCCTCCTCACCAATCGGCAGCACCTCCTGCTAGTCAGCGCTGTCAGCTCCTCCGCCTCCTCTAATCAGCTGATCGGCTCCTCCAGGCACTTCCTGCAGGCACAGCAGATGTCCTGGCGTCGCTCCACACAG
Source organism: Brachionichthys hirsutus (assembly GCF_040956055.1). Lineage (NCBI taxonomy): Eukaryota > Metazoa > Chordata > Actinopteri > Lophiiformes > Brachionichthyidae > Brachionichthys > Brachionichthys hirsutus. The sequence goes on from NC_090902.1 coordinate 768,974, forward strand.
AACAGGCCCATTATTTTAAATTAAAACGGCAACACGTAGCATCATGTGTCGCTACCGCCGTTAGCAGTGGTGGCTTTTTGGAGCCAAAGTTCATTTGAAGTGAACCACCAGGGGGACGTAATTATCTTCCATCGGTCATGTGGGGGGGAGTCATCGCTGCGGGGGGGAAACTTGTTTTTATCCAAAACATCATTGTTAGCTGTGTAGAAGCTTTAATTTCCTGTCAGACGATTGGTTCACAGGCGTCGCCTCGATGTTCAGACCGTTTGTAGTCTTTCCACCTTTTTATCGGCACGTCAGAATCAAAAGGAGTGTCTGAGATAAGCAGGCGTTTGAGTTGTATGATGGGTTGGGTTAGGGTTGGGTTGGGTAGGATAGGGTAGGGTTAAAGTTAGGGTAGGGTTAAAGTTAGGGTAGGGTAGGGTTGGGTTAGAGTTGGGTTAGGGTTAGAGTTAGGGTAGGGTAGGGTTGGGATGGGGTTAGGTTGGGCTCGGGGTTGGCCAAGGGTCATGCAGGTCACCAGCTGAATTGCCTGAACATAGGGGTGTCTGAGCGATGTCGTTATCCCGGTTCAGTCGCTATCGCGATCTCAGCCAATCCTGTTGCAGTAGAAGAACAGAAGAAGATGGAGACGAGTTCAAAACATTAAACAATTGAAATAAAAAAAAATCAAATGAGTTTATTCCGCCTGCAGCGTAATCCAGGAGGACCGGGTCGAGAACGCGAGCGCTTCAAACGCCATCCCGTACGTGGGAATCGACAAACGTCCCGCTCGATGCCCGAAGTTGAGATTTGAACAAGTATTTGTGAGGTTTTAAGAGCAGAAAATACAATTAGTGATTTAAGCCCCCTTGTCTTGGTGTTAAAGGCTTAGCTCCATCGCTTAGCATTGTTGCCGTGGCGACCATCGGCCTTTTAGACAGCAGCTTTAACCGCCTCTGCGGTCAAACTGCTCACCGTTAATCACGGCAATAACATACGCATAATTGGCTATCTGGCTTCCCGCGGCGCGGGCGTGCACGTACAGACAACATATTGATTTGTGCCGTCGACATAATTAAAATGATTAAGCCTCGGTAGAGAAACGCTCCGGCGTGAAAATGATCCGCTGCTCCCGACTCTTCCCCGCCGAACAAACGACTCGCTCCAAATCACACCATCATCGGTCTCAGCTGGGTCTGGAAGCAGCCGAGGCCTGCTGCTGGGATTTCTATTGGATCGCGGTCATCAGCTCCCAGCGGCTGGTGGGGGTCCAAACGAGGAAGAGGAGAGGAGCGCTCATCGGGATCTTCGTCGGTTTGTTTGGAAACGATTTCCTGATTAAACGCCTAAAAACAGGAGCAAAATATTACATCTGCAAAATTGAAATTGGTAAATCAGATGTTCATCAGCGCCTGCAGGGAGATCCGATTAGAAACTCAGAGGAGCAGGTCGCACAGAACCGAGAACTCCCTCCTGTAGCCGGAGAACCGAGAACTCCCTCCTGTAGCGGGAGAACCGAGAACTCCCTGAGACTCCTGTAGCAGGAGAACCGAGAACTCCCTCCTGTAGCCGGAGAACCGAGACCTCCCTGAGACTCCTGTAGCCGGAGAACCGAGGACTCCCTGAGGCTCCTGTAGCCGGAGAACCGAGGACTCCCTGAGGCTCCGTAGCCGGAGAACCGAGACCTCCCTGAGACCCCCCCCCCCCGTCGATGCTGGACCCATATTAACTACCCCGGGTCAGGAGGCCTCTGAGGCGTCCTCTGATTGGACGTGGCAGCCTGGGCTTGTGTTTTTATTTCTCAGAGTCTCAGAAGACGTGGAACACGGCGAGCAGACGGCCGCGTCCTAATCAGTTGTGATAGTCTGGTAATTAATGGGATTTGTTAATTGGGTCTGCCCCCCCCCCCCCCCCCCCCCCCCAGCGCTCGCCGAACGTCCTCCTGCAGCCACTTGAACCTTCGACGCGTCAAACGTCGCCGCCGTCATTTTTATCTCGACAAATGAGCTTCTTGCCATCCAGGCAATCAGCGTCTCCTGAATGTTTAATCGCGCACTTCACGGGCAGATAATTCCCACAATGCACCTCACTGTCAGGGAGCCAGGCCGCCGTTGAGAACAGCCGAGCCCTAATTACATTGGCGACATCCTCAAGTTCCAGTCAGGTTTGTTTTGTGTTCAAACAAGGCGTCCCCTCTGGTTCCGCCTCCCCGGCGCAGCGGTGCCTCGCGTGCACGCACGCACACACACACACACACGCACGCACACGCACGCACGCACACACACGCACGCACACACACACGCACGCACGCACACGCACAGATGTTGTTAGCCCGTGCTAACACGCCGTTGTCAGCAGCTACAGGTGTAGCAGAGTTAAATGGTGGCACGCCGTTCACACGGGAGGAGTCATCAGCATCAGCTCGCTTGTCTGGGAGCGTGAGGCGTTCAGGTGTTGCATCGCAAACAGGAAGCGTCAGGAAACAGCTGCCGGCGGGTTTGAATACTCGGAAGCAGAATATTTTCATAAATGACGTGACTAAAGATGAAAACAAACATCCAGATGCAAAGAAAGCTTCAAAGACGGCCTCGTTGTTGTTTGTTTGTTTCCGGGGCGACACGAAGACAACAGACTCCACGATGTCCAGCACCGGGACCGGTCCCGGTCCAGGAGGAGGATCTGCTCTGGACCTGCAGGCACAGCCATTGCTGTTACCACGGCGACAGCGTCACCTTCATGTTTGGAGTCAGAGAGAACAAAAGTTTAGTCTTGCGTCATCACATTCAGAGGCTCCGCCCACAGCAGAAGGACTGCGGGAAGGTTTTCCTGCCCCTGCCCGTCCACCTGCTCCTCCTCCACCTCCTGCTCCTCCTGCACCTCCTCTGGGCTACAGCTTGTCTTTGGGAACACGCCGTCCTCCCTCCCTCGCTTGCTTTTTGTCCTTCTCGCCTGGTGTGAACGTCCTGACCGGACTCGTCTCCTCTTTTGTCCCAGATGCTTAATCAGGCCGTCCCGCTCTTTCTAAAAACATCTCCAGCACATGTCCGGGCTTCCTCCCCTGCCCTTGTCCCTCCCACCGCACCAGGACGGCTGTTGATTGGCTATCGAGAGCACCGGGAGGCAGGAGGAGCCCCGCCCCACCGCAGCTGATGGATCACCTGTCCTGGCAGAACCTGCTGTGTTTGGGACAGGACGGTTCCTCCTGTTCCTGCCATCTCGATGCTGCGGACATTATTCCATTTAGAGTAACAATCTGTCCCACTGTCCCAAACGCAACACCACACAGGAAGTAGAGTTTCAAAATAAAACAGGAAACTACATAAACCTAAGGTGAATGTGAAGAGCCCCACAGCACGGCTAGCATGTTAGCATCAACCACACATCTGTGGAACATCACAGCACGGCTAGCATGTTAGCATCAAACACACATCTGTGGAACATCACAGCCCGGCTAGCATGTTAGCATCAAACACACATCTGTGGAACATCACAGCACGGCTAGCATGTTAGCATCAACCACACATCTGTGGAACATCACAGCACGGCTAGCATGTTAGCATCAACCACACATCTGTGGAACATCACAGCTAGCATAAGCTTAGCACAGTGACAGTCTGAAGAAATGCTCGTTCTAGGTTCTAATTGTGCGGGTTCTGATCCTGGATCACTATTTAATTCTCTTAATCTCTGTGAAACATTTTTCCACATTCAAAATAGTAAACGTGTGTGGAGTACAGATGTTCTTTGTTAGCATCTTAGCTTCTGCGCTAGCCTCTGTGAGTGTTCTGTCTTCCTGCAGGCGACCGGCAGGTGAAGACGCGGCCGGGTGTCGGTTCTTCATCCTCCGCCGCAGCGAACGGGGATTCATCAGAACGCTCTTCCTGTTTACAGCGGCGACTCTGCCTCTGATTTCAGCAGACGTCGTTAGAAGCTGTTGTCGCCTGAGCCTCGTTCTGACTGTGACAAAAGACATTTAAACGCCGCGTCGCGTTGACAAACCTGACATGACAGTAAAATGAGCCTTTTCCCGAGCCTCGTCAGCCCTGCGGAGATTTGAATAAAACAAAACAGCGGCCTTGAAACAAACAGGATAATTATGGCCTCGGGTTAGAAGCGCCTGTCTGTCATCGCCGTGCTTTTATTCCACAAACACCGGCGCTAAACACGGCGCCGCTCGGCGCCAAGCGGCGCCTCCGAGCCGCTCCGCAGAGCCTTCGGAAGGAGATATTAAAACGATGACAAATACAAATGAATCTTCTCCTTGCACCATTAAAAAAAAGAGGATGGAGAGTTATGTAAGTGGCTGCAAACTGAAAGGAAGGAGAGGAGGAGGCGGAGGAGGAGGGGGAGGCGGAGGAGGAGGAGGAGGAGGAGGAGGAGGCGGCGGCGAGCTGCTAAACATCTCCTTTTTAATTGCATCTCCTGCAGAGCAGTGAGGAGGAAGAAGAATCATCATTAAAGGTTCGGGTCGTGTGTCAGTAATCCACTGGGGGGGGAGGTAATAGATTACTTTCACTACTGTGAGTAGTTTCTGTTTCTGTTTCCTTTTTAATAAATTTTTAATGTCTCTGCCGGGACGTCCGTCTCCAAGACAACCGTTTCACCCAGAAGCTAAGCTGTTGTTGCTGTTTGTGCGAGCGATCTCCACGGAACGCCGCCGCGGCGGCGCGGCGATACGAAACGCACCCCGCCGACGCTTTGATTCGGCGGCGAGGACGCTTTGGATTCTGAAGCTCGCGGCGCTCTGGTGTGATTGCGTCTCACGTTTCCGGGGGGGACAGAAGAACAGAGACACTGTCCTCCCGTCTTCTCGCTTTCACCACGCCCATTTGTTGTCTCCGGGAGGAGGCGCCGGCGTGGAGGATGTCTGTTCGTGAATAGAGCACGAGGGAGGACAGGTGGGGCGGACAGGGGGGGCGGACAGGGGGGGCGGACCGGTGGGGCGGACAGGGGGGGCGGACAGGTGGGGCGGACCGGGCCACGTTTCTTGGGGTTGCTGAGATTCCAGGGGAGACGGCGCTCCGATGAGCTTTCCTCTGCAGACACGTGGATCCGGGTCACTGACTCCGCCTCCATTCACCACCTGGACCCACCTGTTTCCACCCACGAGCCCGCCTCCGATCCAACCGACCACCGAATGGAGGCGGGGTTAGGGTTAGGGTGCAGAAATCACCTGACAGGTTCCTCACAGCGACGCCGGCTGAAAGGAAACGTATTTCCACAGCGTCGGATTTTTCTTTTAATTTTCCCTCATTTTTTTCAGGCAACAAATAGAAAAAAAATCTTGATTTGAAATCATTAACGATATTTATTTATTAGATGTTAAAAGATTAAAGATTAAAAGATTTAAGAAAAATTATCAAAAACGTTTTATGGATTTATTGTCCGTTATCATCTTAAAAGTAAAAAATCAAATGTGAAATAAAACATTTTGTCAAACTTACACTTTGATTTTTGCATGTGACCGTTTCTTTAATGTTAAAATAATAAAATAAAAATAAGATGCTTCCTAAACGTTTTTACAATTTAACATTTTGCTTGCTTGAATGTGATTATTTTCTCCCACGTTGATCAGAACGAGTTGATCTGGAAACCCGTCGGACCGGTACCCGGTTCTGACCCGGTTCGTAGTGGATCAGTCCAACTGCTTCCTGATTGATCGTCCAGAACTTAACGTAACGATCGAGCAGCAGATGGATGGATGTTACCATGGTAACAAGATGGACTGATCAGCTGACTCCTGTTAAAACGTGCTGCCGTGTCCGTTTCCTGAATGCTCTGATGAGGCCCCCGAGGTCGTCCCCGAGGTCGCCCCCGAGGTCGTCCCGGTTCAGGGGCCGGTGCACGGAAGGGGGCGGCGGCCATGCTGTGAGACCGAGCTCATCCATAACCCTAATTGGACAGAGCGGGGTAATCAAAGCGTCGGAGCCGGGAGCACGCCGCCTCCTCTCCTCAACGGCGGTCAGCGGTCGGCGAAGGGAGGTGCCGGCAGGTGATTGGCCGGTGGCTGCGGGCGTGGCCATCGCCATCGATGACCAACCTGAGCTTGACGACCTCGGCCGCGTGTAAACAGACAGAAAGCTTTTAAATGAGCAGCAGTCTGATCAGCTGATCAACCAAAATGAGATCAATAAATCCTGATCGGGCAAGAGCTTACATCAAACGAGCTCTGGGTTCTGCTCCTCGGTTCTGGGTTCTGCTCCTCGGTTCTCATGCTCTGTTCTGGGTTCTCCTGCTCTGTTCTGGGTTCTAAAGTTCTGTTTTGGGTTCTGTTCCTCGGTTCTCATGCTCGGTTCTATAGGTTCTCATGCTCGGTTCTAGGTTCTCATGCTCGGTTCTAGGTTCTAAAGTTCTGTTCTGGGTTCTGCTCCTCGGTTCTCATGCTCGGTTCCAGGTTCTAAAGTTCTGGGTTCTGCTCCTCGGTTCTGGGTTCTGCTCCTCGGTTCTCATGTTCTGTTCTAGGTTCTCCTGCTCTGTTCAGGGTTCTAAAGTTCTGTTATGGGTTCTGCTTCTCGGTTCTGGGTTCTAAAGTTCTGTTATGGGTTCTGCTTCTCGGTTCTGGGTTCTAAAGTTCTGTTATGGGTTCTGCTTCTCGGTTCTGGGTTCTAAAGTTCTGTTCTGGGTTCTGCTCCTCGGTTCTGGGTTCTAAAGTTCTGTTCTGGGTTCTGCTTCTCGGTTCTGGGTTCCGGATGGAGACACAGATCGATGTCTTCTCATCCCTCCGTCTGTCTTTCCCGTCGCACATCGTCTCTGCCAGACTGGTTCTGGTTGAGACGGGTCCAACCCGTTCCACATTAGTCCCTGCCGCGTCTGTCTTCCTGTCTTCCTGTCTTCCTGTCTTCCTGTCTTCCTGTCTGTAACAGCGAGTGGACACATGGCGATGCCGACAGTCGCCGCCGGCTACGCCTCGCTAACGACCAGCGCTAATGGAGGGGCTAGCCTCGGCTTGGCAGCAGCCGGGCCGGACCTCCTCAGACAGCTGGTTCAGGCCCGGGAGCTCGGATCAGCCGATCGGCTGTCGTCTCGTCCTGAATTAGGAAGTATCCCGGCAGAGGAACGTGAGCCGAGGCGGATCCGACAAAAAGGTTCCGGACCGCTGGTTCGGTCAAACTAAGACCACGTTCCCGTCTTTGTCGTCACATCCAACAACGATGGAAACGTTTAAAAAGCCGAGAAAACATTTTAGAGAAGTCGCTGACGTCCGGATGAATTATCTTTACGGAACGTCGACCGGCAAATGGGAGGAGGGGGCGGGTTCTAGTGAGGAGAACCTTTCACAGGATGCAGGACTTCCAGATGTTGGGATTATGACTGGACTGATCTAATCTGGATTAGTACAGTCACACAGTAGCATGTATTACAGTACAAGTACAGTACACAGTAGCATGTATTACAGTACAAGTACAGTACACAGTAGCATGTATTACAGTACAAGTACAGTCACACAGTAGCATGTATTACAGTTCAAGTAGAGTACACAGTAGCATGTATTACAGTACAAGTACAGTACACAGTAGCATGTATTACAGTACAAGTACAGTACACAGTAGCATGTATTACAGTACAAGTACAGTCACACAGTAGCATGTATTACAGTTCAAGTAGAGTACACAGTAGCATGTATTACAGTACAAGTACAGTACACAGTAGCATGTATTACAGTACAAGTACAGTACACAGTAGCATGTATTACAGTACAAGTACAGTCACACAGTAGCATGTATTACAGTTCAAGTAGAGTACACAGTAGCATGTATTACAGTACAAGTACAGTCACACAGTAGCATGTATTACAGTTCAAGTACAGTCACACAGTAGCATGTATTACAGTACAAGTACAGTCACACAGTAGCATGTATTACAGTACAAGTACAGTCACACAGTAGCATGTATTACGTACAAGTACAGTCACACAGTAGCATGTATTACAGTACAAGTACAGTCACACATCCTGTCTAAGAGGAGCATTTCTTGTTTCCGTTGAAAGTCCTTCGTACATAAATCATCGACATTTAACAATACAAATAAAAATAATATTAAATTACTAACTTGATGCAGAATAACAATAAAATAAAAATTAATTACACGCTACAGCATGTAGCAGAAATGCTACAACATTTAGCAGAGATGCTACGACATTTAGCATCTCTACAACATGTAGCAGAGATGCTAAATGTCGTAGCATCGTCCTTCAGACCAGACGGATCTGCTGCCGGTGGTTCCGCCGTGTCTCGTTTTATCCGACCGCGGCCCAACAGAAGACGCCGCCTGTGAGTGGCGAGGTGACGGGACGCGATCCGAAGCGCTCACAAAATCAAACGGCGAGTTTCCGCCCGTCAGAAAGCAGCCCGACAGCCTCGGATCCAGAGCTGCCATTCTCCCAGGCAAGCCGGTCGGGGTGCGTTCAAGCGACTCAAACCTCAGCACATCTGTGCCTTTACGAAGCCTGCCAGTTTCACACCGATGGGCTGTGAACCCATGTGCCGTTTCACACTGCCCCGAGAAAGAAAAGTAAGACATGGAGACACCGGCTCGGATTGCTTCCATCAAACGGCACAAAACAGCGAAGCATCGTCAACATTTCTGACTTATTTAGCAATTCGGCCGCAGCTCTGGGCGGGAGGTTCTGTCCTCCCGTCACGGAACTTTAAAAACTTCCTTGACGCTCGAGAGAAAGGTGCAGCCGAGCGAAGAGAAGCATCTCGCCGCTTCATCTTCCTCGGTTATGAAGAGGACATAAAATAGAAGCTGGGCCAGACTCTTTTTATGAATCCTTATCCCGTCCCCGCAGGGCCGAGACCGGAGCAGAGACGAGCACAGAGAGCATGCTGGGAGATGAGCGCTCCAGATTGTTAAGTGTCGAGCTCCTGCTGAGGCGAGTTAAGAGTCGGCAACAAAAGGCGTCTGCGGCGCCAGCGTGGGATCCACCACCGAAGAAGACCTCCGTCGCCAGCGTGGGATCCACCACCGAAGAAGACCTCCGTCGCCAGCGTGGGATCCACCACCGAAGAAGACCTCCGGCGCCAGCGTGGGATCCACCACCGAAGAAGACCTCCGGCGCCAGCGTGGGATCCACCACCGAAGAAGACCTCGGTCGGCGGCGGGGCGGGGCGCTCGGCCCTTTAGCCGCGGAAATTAAACTTCCTGCTGCCGAAGAGCAAACGTAGAGAAATGCAGAAGAGAATCAATGGCGAGATGGGCGGGGCCTCAGATGAGGAACGCATCAAGAGGCGGGACGAGGGGCTGAAGCTGGCGTTTAGGGTCACGCCCAGCAGGCAAAAAGGGAAAACCAGCATCTGCGTCTGTTGTTGTGATCCTAGATAAGCCCAACTAGCCCTAAACCTAACCTGAACCAACCTTAACCCTAACTAACCCAACCCTAAGGACAGACAGAAGAGGCGATGAAAGACGGATCCCTGGAGACGGACACACGCCATGGAGACGGACACACGCCATGGAGACGGACACAAGCCATGGAGACGGACACGCGCCATGGAGACGGACACACGCCATGGAGACGGACACACGCCATGGAGACGGACACACGCCATGGAGACGGACACACGCCATGGAGACGGACACACGCCATGGAGACGGACACACGTCTTGGACATCGGGGACTCCAGCTGACGCGGACCGGTTCCGGGTTGGGGACCCCTGATTTACATGAACGTTTTAGCAGCGCTTATTAAACAGCGATTCGGAGCTGAGGAGGTGCGCTTCCTCACGGCTCCACCGGGAGCTCGGCGTCCGGGCCTCGCCCCGTGAGGAAGCGCCGGCGCCGGTCTTTTATGGCTCCGGTTCCGTCTCAGCTTAATGACGATCGGCTCTAATTCCTCCTATAAACTATTTTTACAGCTGCTGCTCTGGTCCCGGCTGACCCGCCCCGGAGCCAGAACCTCACGCTCAGGTTTAAGCCCCCCCCCTAAACCGGAGATGGACTTCCTCGCCGGGCTGGGAGGAGTCTCACCTCCAGCCCCGTTTCAGCGTCAGTGAGCTTCAGTTCCTGACCACGATAAGATCAGGAAGGACCAGAGGACCTCAGGTTGGGGCGGTCCGTTTTGTATCGAGAAGGTCCCGCCTCCTGCTGGACCCGGATACGTCGTCCTGGTAACGATCCAAGCGTCAGCGCGGTTTAAGGTTTCCTCCTTAATGTGCAGCAAAGGTGGAAACTCTTTTCCTGATGTGAACAGAGAATCAACGGAATCATCAAAGATCGTAACCGTAGCAACCATTCACGGGCTCCTTTAGAGCCTGCAGAGCGTCTGGATAAACCGAACCCAGCGCCGCCCCTCCCACCGCGGCGTCCAACCAATCAGGACGTTTAATGTCAACCAGAATGATAATGTGCTTCGTGTCTTATTCTGAAGGGACAGTTTGGGGTTAGTATCCTGTTTTATTTTGAAGTTTCCCTCCATGTCGGCGTCGTTACTCCTTTGCTGTTTCCTCTTCTCCTCGGTGATGAGCTCATCGTTTCCACCTGCTGGCTCCTCCCCCCCCCCGTGTCACCTGTTTGTCTTTCCCTCGTTGTCCCGCCGTGTGACTCCGTGTCTCTTCCGGGGAATTTGTTTGTTCTGATTCTGTTCCTGTTTCCTTGGGTTCCACCTGTGGGTTTAAATCTGGGGTCCCCAAACCGTTTCCTGTGGGGGCCACATAAGGTGTCCCTTCTCTGATGGGGGGCCGGGTGCAGGACGACCAAAGCTGCTGCATGTAGAGGAGGAGGAGCCTTTAAATAAATCTTTATCGGTAATTGTCCAGAGACGAGTCTGAACTTGTTTGTCCTGTTTTAAAATGGCCGTTTAGTTTTGAGGGATAAAAGATGTGTTAAAGTGTCCGATTCGTTTACTTACGTTTATCTGGCTTGCAAACGTATATTTGGTCAAATACATTATGAATTTAAAATTAATTGAAAGTTTAAGAACCTGCTTGTTTTTATTTCTTCTCATTTATCTGGTTCAAAAAAAACGAATAAAAAAAACGATATCTGCAGGAAGGAATGGAAATCGGATCATGCCCGGTTCCGTGGGATTTTCTGCAGCCCCCCCCCCCCCCCCCCTGCCCTGCCCCCCCCCCCGCCTGTTGTTCTTCCCTCAAAACAATCAACAGCAAACAGCTTTGGACGGATGCAAATCACCTCATTAACTCCCAAACCCAAATCCATTCTGCAGCAGGAGCGATGAGCAAATGCACCGGAAGGGGGGGTGGGAGGGGGGGGGGGCAGGGCAGGGGGGGGCAGCCACACAGAAAAAGACCGAACTGAAAACCCGGCCTGATAGAACATCTGCTGGGCTCGCCCATCTGTGCCAAGCAGAGCGAGCGAGCGGGAGGGGGGGGGGGGGGGGGGGGGGATTGGAAGGTGGAGGCGATGGAGGCACGGCGCCACGGCAACAAGTGCCAGGGAGGAAACGCATCATAATGAAGGCGGGGCTTGGGTGGAAATCCGCGGCTAACGCTAAATCCCGCAGGAAACAATGAAAGCGCCATTGTTGCTGTAATCGCTGACGACTGGAGTTATTTATTGTATGTCTGCCCCCCCCCCCCCCCCCCCCTCACGCCTCCTCTCTGACGCCGGCTCCTTTCTCCTTCTGCTCCCTTTCAGAGGGATTTAGCGCCTGATACGCCTGAGGCTCAGATGCAGGAGGCTCCTGGGGGTCAGCGGGGGACAAGATGTCTGCCTGATTGTATCTGAATGGGGAGAGATTATCCTCGCGCTGAGAAGGGATTATCGCATTCTGCCCGCACGCCGCACGCCGCACGCCGCACGCCGAGACCGCAGGCCACGGCAGCAAACAGACAACGGCGGCGGGGAGGGTTCAAATCCCAATTTAAAGCGACAATACCGAAAACACGCCGGAGTTTAATCCAAGCCTCGCTCGCTCATGTGAGCCTCCTTAAAAACCGGATCAGGAGTCCCACGGGCCCTGAAGGCCTCAGGTCCACCGTATGTTTCAGAAAGCGAGGTTTATAAAACTATTGATTTCCCCTGAAAGGTTCAAGATGATCGTCCCCCCCCCCCCCTTTGTTGTCAATAAATCCAATTAAAATAGGATCCAGAGAAAAGCCGGCGGATCAGGAACCTTTGAGGTGCAGGAATCTGATCCGCTTCCCAGAACCGTCTCGTTCAAGAGAATCCATCAACATGATCGGGGAAAGGTTGATGGATCAGCTGTGCTCCGGAATGTTCCGGTTTGTCCCGTTTAAACTGAGCGAGCTTCAGCGGCAGCTTCGCGTGTTGCAGATTCAGATATGGCTCCACTCACTGGAAGCCGCTGTGGATTAAGGCGTGGCCTCGCCTCCACCCGGCGTTCCACGCCGCCGGGCCGCGTTCGCTTGATAAATAGGCGGCATTGTCGACGCCGAGCGACCCAACATGATGTCATCATTTATTGCCTTGATTCAGGTGACAGGTTGAATTGATTTTAATGAAGGCAGCAGAACGAGCTTTATTACGGACACACACGATGCCGACGGAGATTTACGGCCTCGCCGCGTGAATTTATCATCGATCGGCTCGTTAAGATGAAATGATGAATCGTCAGACTAAAGGGAGGAGAGAACGTGAAATCTCACGGCGACGGAGCCTGTTACTGATGTGAGAGTGAGGGCGGGGCCGGATGGGGGCGGGGTTGGGGGGTGTGACATCATCCTTTTTTTAATCCCTCGATCATTTTTCTTCTCTTTCCACAAATGTCGTCTTTCTCTGTTTCTGTTTGAGCTAGTGAGGAGTTTACCTCAACCAATCATCATCATCATCATCATCATCATCATCATCATCATCATCATCAGCATCATATCAGATGTAGTTTAGCAGTAAAGTCTCAAAGGTTCTGTTCAGGTCCAACAGCTCCATTCACCACCGCTGACCCAGCGGCCCAGAACCATCTGGATCTGATCCAGACGGTTCTGTGGAGCCATGAAATCAAACTGGACCTCCTGGAGGAGGACGGCTGAAGGGCTCGCTGATTCTCTGGAGCTGCTCTACTTCCTGGTCCACTGGAGACCTGCAGCCTGTAGCGGGTCAGAACTTAGAGTCCACCAAGACCTGGTTCCGGATGAAGTCCCGGGTCGTGCCAGAGGCATCACATTTGCCTCCCAGCTTTCCGCTGTGACGAAACGATCCGATGAAAAAGAGCAGGATCTCCTTCACCACGGAAGAAAAGGCCTCGCCAGGCGTGAAACGGGCCGGGCGGCGCCACGGGGACTTAAAGAATCACCGTACTTTATTCTTAAATGGCTTTGAGAGCCTCCTGCCAGCCGGGTCATGAATCAGCCTGTCCGGCGTTCCTCCTGGCGTTCCTCGGGAGGAGCGCGAAGACGGCAGGAGCAGTGACAGGTGAGCCAGCGTGGCCCCCCCTCTTCATCATTTAATATCTAATGGAAGCTGCCACCTGTCCCGGAGTCCCGCCGCCGCCTCCCGTCCGTCCTCCTTCATTTATCTCCCAAAGACAGCGGCAAAGGAGGAGCAGAGGGAGGAGCCGAGGGAGGAGCAGAGGGAGGAGCAGGAAGCAGGAAGCAGCTCCTCCGGGATGCTTGTGGCGATCAGGTGTAATATCAGCTCCTCCTCATCATCCGTCTCCGTCTGAACGGGATGAGGAGGAGCGCGGGATCCTGATCCGACCCGAACCCACGGGATGGGATGAGGATGACGTCATCAGGAGGAGGAGGGGCTAGCGGCAGGTTATTAAAGGTAAACGAGGAACACCTTTTGCTGTGGACTCCGGCTTTCCTCTTTTTATTTTGGCTGCTTTCAAGGCCGACCGGAACCTTCTCTGCTGAACCAGAACCCGGTTCTGTCTGGTTCCGGACCAGATCCTTGGTATGGACCGATCTCCTTTTCTGTCTGACCTTTTGCAACAAACAGGAAGCCGGTTAGGATTCCGGCCGGGGCGTGCGGAGCGGGACGGATCGATGCGTCGTACGAAAATCATGTCGACCCCCCCGAGTGAGTAATCGGAGCAGCCGGAAGCTCGGCGTGAAGCCTACCTCGGCCAATCACGGCGCTCCAGCTCACCTCTGGGCTGCACGTGTTCACGTCAGCCTCGCTGCCGCCGTTTGTGACACAAAGGCGAAAAAAAGGTCATGAAAAATGGTGGCGCGGCTTGTGTAACCGTGACGACCGGTTCCCCCAACGACTGGAAGCTGGTGTCCGGTTTATTCCCGTCCCTAAACCGACAAACAAAATGAGTACCGTGGGTTTAGGCTAATGCTAGTAGCTCCTATAAAGAGTTATTGTTCTGCGTTTTATTCGTTGTTATTAGTGTTAATTCAACGTGTCGCGTTTAATGCGGTTAGCCTGATATTTACGTCTTTATTACACTAACGCTACGACGACGCTAACTAGGTCACCGATCTATCGGTGTTTACAGCTAAAGGCTGCAGCTAGCTCCAGCTAGCGTTAGCCTCCCATTCACTGAACGCGTCCGTTAACTTTTAGTTTTAAACATTTGTCAGCCACAAATAACTTTTAACGTCACCTCAAACCTAGCTAGCTAGCTAATTATTGGCACCGGACTTCAATCAGGAGTAAATCCTCAATCATGATGTCATTTCCTGTAAATGTGTGACTAAGGACGGCGATGGTATGTCTGGTCGACCAATC